>NC_133666.1:402505106-402695382 GCF_037893015.1 Macrotis lagotis
AAACATATATGATAAGACTCCAGTTCCACTGACTACATAATAAGCACTCTTCCTACCATACTATACTAGCTCAGGACTTGGTTTTCTCATCTATAAAATAAAATTATTGGGCTGGAAAGATTGGGGGTCCCTTTGAATTCTTTGATTAATGAGTAAGTATTAAATATCCTTTTCCTTCTATATGTCATCTCCCCCTTGCCTCTGACAGGCCAACAAGTTCTCTTTCCTACCTGTAATACTACCTTTAGCTTCTTGTAAAACAAAAGAATTTTAGGTCCAAATGCTGAGTGAAACTTTGCTACACTTGAGTCATATAAAAATAACATCAGGCAATTATAGTTTCTGAGGAGAGATTTGCCTAGGTTAAATAAACTAGCAAAATACTTAACTCTCTTACCCTTGAGATATTTAAGTAACAAAAATGTGTGGGTCAAGATAGCATTCACATTTAACATGGACATTAATTAATATTTGCCTAATCTCATGCTATAATTCTTCCTTTAATGGAGATTGTAATGTTTTGATGTTGGTTTTCAGGCGTGTGATTTCATGTGGGGGTTTTTTGTTCATTTGTTGGAATAGAGAGAGGAAAATATTATTCCTTGGAAAAAATACTTTCTGCTGGAAGAGTTTTTTTTTTCCCTCATTCAAATCATTTAGTGGTTTATGAACTTTAAAGGCAATAAAAAAGTACACCTGCATTTTTATGGGGGCAAGAACATAAGTGAAAATGGATGAAGTCCTTGGGGGCTAAACAGAAAGTGTATACAACTCCTTTGTGCCATGAAATGTGTATTCTGCAGTTAAATCACTGAAACTATGACTATGTAATGCCAAAACATCCTGATGAAATGTGAAAAATTTAATCAATCACTCAATATTTTGTTCACATGATTCCAAACATCTGGATATTTGTAAATATCCATAGTCAACTAGATTTCTTTTTTCTTTTTATCCAGTTGTTTTGGCATTGCACAGAGCCAAAATGCATGATATATGTGTGTGCATATATAGATGTGTGTGTGTGTGTGTAAAAATATTTCTATGATGTCTATTGAAAACATTCTATTCTTTAAATGTTAAAAGAACAATGAAAAAGCAATGCTTTGCAATTTTTTATCTGTAGAATTTATAATAGACATTTCTAATAGCCAAATAAAATGCCCTTAGCTGAATCATTTTGAAATGATTTAACATTTTGGATTTCAATTTTTTTTATAGATTGAGACCCTTCAGCCTGAGTTTCCGCAAAACTGCTGCTTTTATCACAAATGCCTCTGCATGTATGACCTCATGTTTCTACTTTCAGAGAAAGTTTTTTTCTTTCTAATTCAATTCAACAAGAATTTATTAACTACTAAAATATGCAAAACATTATACTAAATATAATAGATACAAAGGCAAAAATGATAACATTTCTCACCCTAAAAGACATTCTACTGAGGAGAAACATGTACACAGATAAATACAAAATATATAGAAAGTAAATGCATAATATCTGGGGAGAAATACTAACAATTGAAGGATCAGAAAAGATTTTCCTTAAGGATGGAGTGGTACCTCCAAAGGAGCTGAGTCACCCAATAGACACAGATGAAAAAGAACATTCCAGACATAGAGGAAAGTTTGGGCAAAAGAATAAAGGTGGGAAATGGAATTACATGTGTGGAGAGCAGCAAATAAGTTGAAATGCACATTGTTGGGAGGAATAACTTTAGATCAGTTTGAAAAGATGGATTGGCAAAAAATTGTGAAGAATTTTTAGTGCTAAATAGAAGAATATGGTTTATTTTGTTTTGCTTTTCCTGTATCCTAAAGGCAATAGGAAATCATTAAAATCTTCTTGAGCAATAGAATGACATGTTTGGACTTATACTTTGGGAATATTAATTCATTGGTTGTTTATGTGTAGAATGAATTAGGGAAAAGTGAGTGGAGGGGTAAGTATTCTGTAGAACGTTGACAAAGGGTCAGAAATAGAGGGGTAGTGGCTCTATAAGTGGAGAAAGACTGTGATTAACATGTTATGGCAATAAAAAGAACTGATTAGATATGAAGGTGGTGAGAGAAGTGAGTTGTAGTTGACTCCAAGATTGTGAACCCCAACTACCAGGAAGATTGCGGTATTCTGTTAGAAATATTCATGTTAGGAAGAGAAAGGGAACAGTTTGGGCTAGAAGAGAGATAACTATTCTCATATGACTTTGAGATGCCCCTGGAAATATAAAATTAATTTTACATTAGTTCTTTCCAATCTTCTCAACCCTCTTTTACTCTCTCATAATTCCTTTCTTTTTAAACTTTGATTTGCTTCTTTCCCTGGGTTTCTATTTTCAAATAAACTTGGGGGGGCCACTATTTTTAAAAAAGCTTCCTTATGACCTACTACAATCCTGAGTATTCTCTCTCCTCACAAATGTGTGATAACCCTCATCAATTCATTGTTTTTCTTAAATCCTAGCAAACCCTGGTTTATGCTTCTCTACCACCATCACTCTATTGAAACTATACACTTAAAAGTTATCAAATTAACTTTTTTAATCCAATTATTTTTTTCTTCATCATTAACCATTTCAACTGTTGCTCAGTCTAAGACTACAGATGATGACCATCTTCTTGAAACTCACTCCAACTTTTACTTCTTTATATTATATTTTTCTGATCCCTTTCTATATCCTAAGTAAAGTATTCCCTTTCTTGCATCTTTGTTAATAATAATAATAATAATTATTATTATTATTATTATTATTATATAATAGTCGATGTTTTTATAGTGTTACTGTCAGATACTATATTGTTTACAATTGTTATCTCATTTGGTTCTCATAACTACCCTGGATGTGGAAATCATTATTGTCTCCATTTTATAGTTGAGGAGACTGGGGTAAAAACTGGGAATTATCCAAGTTTACACATCTAGTAGTGTTTGAAACCAAATTGAACTCAGATATTTCTAAATCCAAGTCTAATATTCTATTTCTATCATATTTAATATACTCATATTTCTTTTCCACCTCTATAATTAATTCCCTAATCCTCCACTTAATATTCATTTAATTACTGATCTAATGCATTCCCTTAATTCTTCTTCAGAGATCTCTGAAGTCTGAATTTCAACCACTGATCTTTGTTCAATCCATTTTCAACTATAACTACCTCAAACTTGTATTCACCAAACTGACTTCTCTTCCCAAACTACCACCAATAAAAATTCAGAAATCAAATTAAAGGAAAATCCTCCTACAATTGGAAAGCATTAACAGCAGCAACCAGATGAAAAAGACAAATATATTAACCTATACTATTTACCATAATGTATTGTGCATTTCATTGTGACACATCACACATCCTTGAAAACACTGTTTCCATTGGAAGTTAGTATGGAAGAAACTTAGATTAGACCAGCACCCCACACCCTATACCAAGATAAGATCAAAATGGAGACAGGATTTAGACATTAAAAAAAAACAATATAAGCAAACTAGAAGATTAAGGAGTAGTTTACCTGTCAGATCTATGGAAAGGGAAGCAGTTTATGACTAAGGGAGAGATGGAGAACATCACTAAAAACAAACTAGATGATTTTGATTACATTAAATTAAAAAGCTTTTGCAAAACCACTGTAACCAAGATCAAAAGAAAGGTAGTAAACTTGGAAACAATCTTTACAACTAGTATTTCTGACAAAGGACTGACTCATTTCTAAAATATACAGAGAATTGAGTCAAATTTAAAAAAAATGTCCTTTCCCCAATTGACAAATGGTCAAAGGATATGCAAAGGTAATTTACAAATAAGGAGATCAAAGTGATCCATAGTCATATGAAAAATTGCTCTAAATCATTACTTATTAGATAAATGCAAATTAAAGTATCTCTGAGGTACCACCTCACACCTCTCAGACTGGCCAATATGACCAGAAAGAACAATGATCATTGTTGGAAGGGTTGTGGGAAATCTGGGACACTAATACATTTCTGGTGGAACTGTGAACTCATCCAACCTTTCTGGAGAACAGCCTGGAACTATGCCCAAAGGGTAACAAAAATGTTCATACCCTTTGATCCTGCAATACCACTACTGGATCTATACCCTGAAGTGATGATGAAAAAGGGTAAAAACATCACTTGTACAAAAATATTCATAGCAGCCCTGTTTGTGGTGGCAAAGAACTGGAAATCAAGTAAATGTCCTTCAACTGGGGAATGGCCTAGCAAATTGCAGTAGATGTATGTCATGAAACATGATTGTTCTATTAGAAACCAGGAGGGACGAGAATTCAGGGAAGCCTGGATGGATTTGCATGAACTGATACTGACGGAGATGAGCAGAACCAGAAAAACATTGTACACCCTAACAGCAACATGGGGGCAATGATCAACCTTGATGGACTTGTTCATTCCATCAGTACAACAATCAAGGACAATTTGGGGCTGTCTGTGAGGGAGAATACCATCTGTATCCAGAGAAAGAACTATGGAGTTTGAACAAAGATCAAGGACTATTACCTTTAATTTAGAAAAAAAAAATGATACCTTATTGTCCGATCTTGCTGTCTCTTTTACTTTATGTTTCTTCCTTAAGGATATGTCATCACATTCAATCTGGATTGATGTATACCATGGAAACAATGTAGGGACTGGCAAATTGCCTTCTGTGGAAGGGGAGGGAAGTAAGATTGGGGGAAAAAATTGTAAAACTCAAATAAAATCTTTTTAAAAAATACTGTTTCCATCATATTTCCAAATGCTTTTGATGCTATTTCACATGAGTTGAGAAATTGCTTTTATTCTGATCAGAGTTGATTATATCATACCCTGTGGCCTTAACTAGACTAATATTTAAATGTTTTAAACCAATTTAGTTTCCATGTCATTCTTGGATGTTGCATGGGCTGTATTATAAATAATAGTAAACAACAGCAATCCAAGAAAAGTAAGTGTACCTTACAGATAGCATCCTTCTGAATAAAAAAAAGAAAGCATTTTGTAATTAATCATGTGTCATAATACAATGAAGAACTTTACATTAGGAAAAAGAATTAGGTGGCCTTAGGGAAATGGAGACAATATAACATCTGTGTGAATGGTTGCCTTATTTCCTTCAGATTCCAAAGAACTCTTGAGATGCCATGTCCCCATGTGAAGACTATACTAGGCTAGACACCAGCAAACTCTTTCTAGAATATTTGACAATTATATCTCAACTCCATTAATAGTAAAGTAAGGACTGAAACAATTCAAATATGCAATTTTTTATCCAAGAGTTCCTAAGGTCTTTATGGATTATCTAGTGGTTATCTCAGCTATGTGTGGAAAAAGAAACAGAGAGGCACTGATAGCTCAAGAGAGTTGCCTGTGGTCACACAAAAACAGTGTCCCATAGCTAAAAGACTATTGAAAAATCAAACACAACATATAATTGTGGTCAATCTCTAAACATTTTTTTTCAACTGCCAAGTATCCAAAAATTTGCCCAAATACCACTTTTGGAAAAGGGGAGAAAAATCAAAATATCATATCCCTAAAAATTAGAAAATGTTCTTTGCAAAAATAACCATTTCAGATCATAGTATATTTTTGTTTTTATTCCTGGCAATTGAGATATCATAATTATTGCTCTGATTGTTATATCTCTTTAAATCAGTGGTCAATCTAGCTTAATGAATTAGTTAACATTGTTAATATGTTTGAATTATTTTGGTAGTTAATTATTTCCCAATTCCCATATCAACACTCCTGTAATAAAGACAGGAATTTAAGGAGGCATTTGGCATCATCAAAAATCCTATCTGGATGAATAGTCACAATTACATGGAAACTATAGGTGTCATTTAGATGTCCACAGTGTCTAAATAAAAATCTTCATTTCAGTAATTTTTGAAGAAAATAATGACACCAATGCCCTAGAGAGGCACAATACAAAGCCATAAATACATTGTTCACAGATCAGAAAAAAAAAACAATTTGACACATAGGAAGATAGATTGTATACTCGTCTAAGAGTTACTCTGAAACGACCCACCAAGGAAAGCACAGTGTGCCTTCCATGCACTGTCACTCATTTAGAAACTACTCCCTCAGTTCCCTCAGAAACTTGCCAGTTGATAAAAATTGTAAGGAAAGCAATCCTAGAGCCAGAAGTGGATCTTAAACCTAATTTTAAAACATAAAAAAGAATTATAGCACAGACTGAACCTGAATCTCTAGCACTGGATTTCCAAATCCCAGTGTTGGTAGTTGAACACAGAAGCAGTGATGGCAGCCATATGGCATGGGCCAATCACACTTGTCCAAGAAAGAAAGTTATTAAATCCCCTGCACTTGGCTAAGGAATACCATAATTATTTTTAAATGGAAAAAAGCCACAGATTTCCTTTCCCTCCTTCCATGGACCCACTCTCTTCCCAAACTACATATTTTCAATTCATCACACATCAGAATGTCAGGTCAAATCCTTGTCCTAAGCATATTAAAATTCTTTCCTACTCCCAAAATTAATGGAGCCTGTGGGAGGCAAAGTTTGGTAACAGGAATTAATTTTTAATTGACTTGCAATTTTCTTATCAGTGGATTTTTTCTCTGTAGTTATAAACTACTTGAAAAAATATAATTGTACTGAAATTATTTTCCTCAAAAAAGTCTGCATAATCATGTTTATGTACTCAGTATTGCTATACGCATTTCAGTGCTCTTCATAAACATGTTCACTTAGTTCTCCACAGAATACCTGCTAAAAAATTTTATACATTGACTGCTTGAGAAGATGGCAGCTTCCCTCATACTTAAGACTAAATGATCACTTCTTATATATGTATATATATGAATGTATGTGCTATATAAGTATATATATATATATACTGATGCATATGTGTATCTGCATCTATATCTTTTTACCTAATATAATAATTATTAATCACATTTTTGTGCTGAATGCACCTTGATCCAGACCGCAAATTCCTAATTTCTTTATAGTCTAGATAAACTTTAATTTTCTCAAATTTACTTTCTTCTTTCCTCCCAGAACAAAGGAAGACAACTCTAGAGTATACATATATGTAAATGATTGAGGATGACATGTGTGTGCATACACCTGCTTCCTGCTCCTTATAATGATACATACAGACATATTTAATTCATACATATGTGAGTATCTGTGTATACCCATTCATACATACACACATAACCCACTCATACATGAGAGGATCCTTTAAGTATTGATTATTTCTGATGGTCTCTAAGATCCCTCCCAATTCTGAGATCCTCTTGTAACTATAAGTATGTAGGGAGTAAAAAAAATAACACAGCTGAATTAAAAGATAGTTGGCCTCAGAGGTGTGAATACCTGAGTTTAAGTCCCACCACTGCCATGAGCTGACTATGTAACCCTAGACAGATCTTGTAACTTCTCAGTATCTCCAAGCAACACTTCTAGGTGAGAGCTTGCAAAGGAGGTACTCATTTGAACTGGTAGAGAAAGAATTTCTTAAATCAGTAAATTCCAAGTCTAGTCAACACAATAAATGCATCATTATTCAATGACAAATAGAACTGAGCCAGAATAACAGAATTCAAGATTTGTAAAATTACAACCCCCCCAAAAGAAAGAAATATCCATTATCACATGCCAGACAAATTGCTTATCCAATCTCTGCTTGAAGGTATCCAGAAAAGAGAAACATACTACTACCTGAGGTATTTCATTCCATTTTTAGGCCTCTATCAAGCCAAACTCTATCTTTTGGCAAAATAAACTTATTGTGGGTCAAATAAAATAAATTGAGTCCTTCCCTCCTATGAAAGTCTTTCAAATACTTGAAGACACCTAACATGTCCCTTGCAAATCTCTTTTCAAGTTTTTCTTTTCCTTTTTTTTTGTTTTTTAGGTTTTTGCAAGGCAATGGGGTTAAGTGACTTGCTCAAGGCCACACAACTAGGTAATTATTAAGTGTCTGAGGTCATATTTGAACTCAGGTCCTCCTGACTCCAGGACTGGTACTCTATCCACTGCACTACCTAGCTGTCCCCCAATCTTTTCTTTATTCTTTCTGAATATAGAGACACCCACGAAGTATAACATTAACCCTAAGTAGCAAGGCAATCCAAAAACAGATAAGAAAAGCCTATTTATGTAAGGGAAATTAGCTTCTTCTAAGGAGAATAAGTTAATTTCCCTTACATAATGAAATCTCATTTTATAAGGAATTTGGTTGTTCATGTGCAATATCTATTCTTTTAAAACAAGTCTACATGTTATACTCCAAGGAATGAATTATGATGAAATCCCAATTTGTAACAAAATTTCCTTGAAACTTGTTATTCAGTCATTTGCAGTAGTTTTCCTAAGGAATTGATGTGCCTACCTAGAAATCTTTGCCATACATCTTTCATATAGGCAATGTTGTATCACTAAAAAGCTCTATTTAAGCATTATCCATGGGAAATATTTGTTTCCTGAAGATATGGCAACTGGCACTAAAATTTAGAGAATATTTTGAATAACTTTCCTTCCTTATATTCTATAAGCTCATCAAAGCAAACATTTGTCTCTTGAGTTGTTCTTGAGCATAACTTCTAGTCTTATAGAAAGTCAAGGCTGGTGACTCTAGAGTTGATATTCAATCTCACATTTGCAAACGTGTGAATCTACTGTCTGACTTACTTGACCATAAAATATTTAGCATACCCTAGTACATACACCCTTTTCAAAGAAGTTGCTGCCCTGTATTTTTGCTTCTGGAAATAATGTTCTTCAATTAAAATGGTAGAAAATGGGTGACATTAATGAATGAGCATATGGAAATGTCTTTAAAACTTTGTCCATTCATCAAATTGTCCTCTGTAAGACAGCTGTAGCATTAGACAAGATGCAGTTGTGTGACTGCATGTCACTGAAAACTCCAGTCTCTGAAAAACAGAAAATGAATAACACCCAAAAGATAATGCAGTGATATAGGATGAAATGGTAGAAATATTTAAAAAAATAAGGAATTCTGAAAAACTGGAATATAGCATGTCATTAATGAATGCATGATCAAAAAGTATGAGTTTTCTCTGTGTAAAAATAAGGGCAAAACTATGGTTTCCTTGATACCCTCACTATGTAAAGAGAAAATGAGGAAGTCCCTAATATATTAAGTGAATACTATAGCAACTCTGAGAAGACTTGAGTGAGTATTGTATGGAATGTGAAGGTATGGATAGTGATCTGCATCATTGAAGACACCATCCATATTGATGAGAACACATATATTGGAACATTATCATATTACAAAAAAATTTAATCATTTAGGGGAAGGAAATCATCCATTGTGTGTCATTTTGCTATCTCTGATACAACCTTTCTAAAAAAAAATCAATTTTCTTTCTGCTTACTTCCTGATTTTTTTGTTTCCTCTAGAATATTGTAAATAAAGATTTTGTAATCATAAAAGACTATTTATGGATATAAGCTAACATCATTATTAATATTAATATTAATATTATTAACTGTCTTTATTTGTATATAAAAGCTTTTTTATAATTATGTTCATGCAATTGCTAGGTTTTTCTTAGCAGTGCACTCCCAGGTATTTTATATAGTTCACAGTTAATTTATTTTTAACATATTATTTTTCTTTACATATATGCAATTATATATAATTACATATATATATAGACAATGTTAACCTTTGTTTTTTTAATTTGAGTTCAAAATTTTTTCCTCTCCCATTCTCACCTCCCTCCTCCCTAAAACAATAAGAAATTTGACATTTATTATATATGTGCAAACATGTAAAACATATACCCATATCAGTCATGTTGTAAAAAAGAAATAGATAAAAAAACACAAAAAAATGAATCATCACTATTATTTACCACATACTAAGTAATTGTGCCTTTTTTTCTACCTTGATCCGGACCTCAAATTCCTTAACACACAGATTAGATTTTAATTTTTTTTAATTTACTTTTCTCTTTTCCCCTAGAACAAAGAAGGCAATACTATGGTATACATGTGCATTTCTAGAATATTCCTCTGGGTTGCCCATATTTTAACCTTTCTGCCTTTTAAAAAGATCAGAAAATTTCTGAAAGTGTTCATCTTTTGAACTAACCTGCAATTCACCTCATTGCCTTAAGGTCAAGGGCAATATCTAAGCATTGGTTCTCTGCATAAGACCTGAGGGCTGAAATCAGTTTCCTATTTGATCTGTCTTCTATTTCATTGTATCCTAGCCTGGCACAAGAATGGATTTAGTAATGTAATCCTGTGGGTCTTTTCCATCTCTAATGCCTGTGATCTAAAATTAGCTTTATTTTGGCCTTAAAGTCTCACATCTTGGCTGTTTTTCCCCAGTCTGGGCCCTCTAAGCTGAAGCCTGAACTGAAGGAAGGTATATATAAGCCAAAGCCTGAATTATGTACATCTCAGATCAGCAGTCAACTTCCATTTCTGTTCCCCATCCCCTACCCCCATCATACTTCCTCTTCATCTTCTCTCTAGTAAATATCTGGACAATGATTGGATTTATTTCCCAAATGTGTTATCCTACCTAGCCTTTTGCCCTATTAGACCTTATAGAAAGAGGCAATCACAGTCCATTTCAGATTTGCAGTGGAATTGGCTGATTAACTGCATTTCTTGTTCATATATGGTACATAATAGATGAACTGATTCCATAATTTGACTTGAGAAAGGAATTTCCCCCAGGGTAATTGGCCTACTTTGTCTTTTTCCTTATTTATCAGATGAGTAGATAATTAGAGGTTATCATCTGTGGCCCAATTATTCTCTTTTTGATAATGCCCCTAAAATTAACTTCCTAGCATTGCTGTGAGGTAGGCTCATCCTTACAATTACAGAATTTTAGAGTTCCAAGGGTCAGGATGACAATCCAATTCCTGTATCTTAAAGATAAGACAGTGGAAATCTAGTGAAGTTAAAGACTTTAGATATGAGGTAGTAGAAAAATAAAACAAAACAAAAAATTCAAAACCTAGATCTTATAATTCCAAAGTCAAGAATTGATCTTCCCACTTTAATTTGCTCTTGACCTTCATTAACTCCCCTATTTTTTTACCCCCTAATTTTTCTAGGCTGTCATGTTTTACATTCACTTAAATTTAAGTCAGAAATTCATTTGAATTTACATCAGAAAGTGAGAATTCATTTCCTGGTACTATAAAGCTGTTCTAATTGAAGATTTCCTTTTCAGATTCAACTTCTTCCATGAAGAAAATAACTTGATCCTATTTTTAGTTTGGTTTTTTGTTGTTGTTGCAACATCCAAAGGAACTGTCTTCTTTCCTCCAAGATTTATCCCAAGACATGTTTTTTCAAACCACCTATTTATTCTGACATTTTCTTTTTTTTTAAGGTTTTTGCAAGGCAAACAGGGTTAAGTGGCTTTCCCAAGGCCACACAGCTATGTAATTATTAAGTGACTGAGGCAGGATTTGAACTCAGGTACTCCTGACTTCAGGGCTGATGCTCTATCCACTATGCAATCTAGCCACCCCTATTTTGATATTTTCACTTAATATCCTTGCTAGAAACACAATTTAATTCTAAGTACTAATAATGTATTGGCCTTTACCTACTTCAGTGTTCTATTTCCAGTTTTCTTATATAAGGACCAAAAGACTTGAGCTGAGGATTCCTGGGCTATTGAACTCTCTTCTGTTGAAAGCCACAATTTAATGTAGATATCTAGTCACCCTAATATCTAGACCACCTCACTGTCTTGGATTTTGACCAGAAAAAAATCAATAATTTCAAAAATATTATCTATCTCTCTTAATTTAGGGTATTAAATCAAAGTCACACTGGGGGCAGGAGAAAAGAACCTTACAAAACAGGTTCACAGTATAGTGAGCAATCGACAAAAACCAAAGGGCCTCTTATCTTCAAGTAATAGAAAGGCTGCCAGGCAGAATTACATTTGTTGACACTGATCCCAAAAGAAAGAACTAGGAATAGTGGGTAGAAACTAAAGAGAAGCATTGAAGAAAAGAGTATGATGTGAGGAAAAACTTTCTTATGATTGGAATTATAACAAAGTTAATGAACTGTTTAAAGAAGTGGAGGCAACCTTCAGGAGATAAGTTTTCACTGAAAGTCTTTAAGCACCTGTTGAATGACTCATGGAGTAATCATAGAGAAGATTCTTGCTCATGAACAGACTTGACTATAGCTTCTGAGGTGCTTCACACGACTGCAGTTCTGTGATTTTTGTAACCAAAACAGGAATTCCTAAGATGAAAAAATAATTTGCTTTCTCATGAAAGCTATTTCAATGGATGAAAGTAAAATGTTCATATAAAGGGTATGAACTGCCCATTTATGTTTTGCATTCACATAAATTGGTCTAAAAGAGTCCCTGAGGGAGGTATGAATAAAAAAATATCTGCAATTCAACCTGAAGGGTTGTAAATAAGAACTATGAGGCTAAACTATTATGCACTCTTCAAGGAAGAGATACCTGACTAAAATTATATCTATCTGCCCACCTAAATATTGCTAGTCTGGGGAAAATTATTTTAGGTCTATGCCATTCTGTTAAAGGATTATCCTTAAAAAAAGGATTATCCTTAAAGCAAAGGAATACCCAAAGTTTTATCTAAATACTTGGCTCTATTTCCACATTAGTTAAACTAAGACCATTACAAATGCACAATGAATAAATCCAATTTTGAAAATGGACAGCAAATAGAAATCAGAGAAGTTATTCAGATTAAAATTTACTAGACAAGAGGAGAGAGGACTGTGAAATATATAAAAGCAAAACAATCATAAGCCTATGTGATGTGATTAGGTCTTTAATTTTGTTGCAACAAATAAGAATAACAATTAATATACCTAATTAAATTTGATTAACAATTATCAACATTCAAATAAATGAATCTCAATATAAAAAAAATTTACTAGACAATATAGAGAGATTGAGCTTTCCCACTATGGGTGACATAGTTGAGTGAGAGAAAGAAAAAGAATCCCCTATCTCAGACAGTCTCTGGTATGGTAAGCTGGAACAGGGACATGCTTGAGGTCCTGACTCCTTACTATGTTGACTTTTTTCCCCAAGTTAGTCTGTTTCTCTCCAGGGGCCTTTCCCTAATGATAGATAGACTCAAACTTTTTGTGTCCACTCTTCACTGGAAACCTCCTCTCTTTAGCCCTGAAGATTTCATCTCTTACATTAAAATGGATTATTGAATAAGCATTCTCTCTGCCAATGAAGAATATCTCATGAAAATGTCCCATGACAAGTAATCTCATTATCTTGTTATCTTAGACTATGAAATCAATATATTGCCTCATTTTGATCAAATAATTATTCAAAAAGCATTTATTAAATAATTTCAATTTGATAGTCACGGTACTAGAGACTTTCAAAAATAAAAAATGGAACAATCAGAAGTTTCTATTTTATTGGATAAGGCATGTAAATACAAAAATATTGTATACATGATAACAATAATGTCAAATAGGGGCAGCTAGGTAGTGCAGTAGAGAGAGCACCAGCCCTGGAGTCAGGAGGAACTGAGTTCAAATGTGGGATCAGGCACAATTATTAATAAGCTATGTGACCTTGGGCAAGTCACAACCCCACTGCCTTGCAAAAAGCCTAAACAAATAAATACATATCAAATAAATATAATTTAGGGAAGGATAGTTCCAATAATTAGGGAAATATGGAAAGTGGTTAATATAAGTTAAATATTCTCCTAGTGGTCTTCATTTTGACATAGGGGTTCTGCTGAGAAAGAACTTAATAGACATTTGTTGTTTTTTAGTTAACAAAGGCTAAGGGTGCCCTTTCAGAAACCAAGCCTTTGGCCTGCAAAGTTAACCTCAAGGCAGTTTAATAAACTGTTATGCAAGTTCAGGGCACTGTTTAATGAATTTTTATTCAGATTTAGAAGTATTTTCAGGCCAGATATCTGAAGGTTTCATCATACTGACTATTTCATTCCCACCAAGGATCCTCCCTCGTCCATTCCTCTCTTGAGATACTTTGTTATCTGAATAACTAGGCATTTCATGGTCTCTGGCTCATATTCCAGCACACATCATAAGTAGTTTAGTGTTTCTACATTACAAACACCAGAACCTCAAACCTTCCCAAGCAGCCAAAAAGTGCATCACAATGGATGATGAATAGGATTGCAACTTTTTTCCTTTTTGTTATTTCTATCCTGATCTTGTTGCCATCAGAAGTCTGTTGAGTGCTTTTTCTATACTATCTGTATATTAAAGTATAAAATAAGCTACTTTTATTAATGCCTTCATCATGCTAATAGTAGATAGAATCCCTTCCTAAGAGTCACTTGGATCCTCTTACATCAAGTCATTTTAGTCCCTGAATGCCCCAGGACTGAAAAGACAGAAAATCTTCCATCCAACCAACAGAGTCATGGGTCTACCATATCTTGGGGAACTTTGGATTAAATCAGGGGGGAATTTCAGTAAATCTAAGGAATAAAATCTTTTCTCCTAATGGAATTACCTTTTTCTAGGTTGTTGATTGAAAGTCATCAGTAAATCAGTCTCCTACAATGAGGATTATACCTTGTCTTTCTTCAAACTTGGATATTAAAAGACTGTGACTAATCTAACTTATCTTTGCAATTAAAAGGTATCAGAAAGATTATGTGTGTGTATGTGTGTGTGTACATATATATAATAAGTGTGTTCTTGTTGTTGAGTCATTTAGGTTTTGTCTGACTCTTTGTGAACTCATTTGGGGTTTTTTTGGCATAATTCCAATATTGGAACATTTTGTCATTTCCCTCTCCAACATATTTTACAAATGAGGAAACTGAGGCAAATAGGGTTAAATTAACTGCTTATAGCCTCACAATTAGTATCTGAAGTCAAATTTGAACTCGGGTCTTCCTGACTCCAGGCCCAGCAATCTATTCAATATGCTACCTAGCTGCTCCCATTACATGTATATGTGTACATATCTAAATTTTTTTCTTTAAAATAAATTTGCTAGGGTGGCTAGGTGGCACAGTGGATAGAGCACCAGCCCTGGAGTCAGGAGGACCTCAGTTCAAATCCTGCCTCAGGCATTTAATAATTACCTAGCTGTGTGGCCTTGGTCAAATCACTTAACCCCACTACCTTGCAAAAAAAAAAACCCATAAAATAAATTTATCATCACTCTAATAAAATGAAAAAGCAAAGTTTTAAACTAACAATCAGTTAAGGAGGATTAGGCAAGGCTAAGTTAAATTCCATATGTTCAGGACACATTACATTGTTACATTAGTGAATTCAAATTTACTACTGATTTGAGTTTGCAAAGGAGTGACAGAAATTGTTGGTGTAGGATGCAGGAGACATTGTGTAACAAGGTCAAGAAGGATGTGAATGCATATATTAACTTTTGACAAAGGCATTTCTCCTTGAAATCTTGAGTGATTTAGCCTCAAAATCAAAACATATAAATGAAGGATCAAATATTTGATTTTTTAACATGTTCATTAGTCCCATTTGTTTATTACTATGTATATTACAAAATGACAAAATTTGAAAGTTGAAAGATAGTTCAGCAACCATCTAAATCAAATCATGCTTGAGAGGAATCATACATACTTATAACACAAGGAAATCAAAGACAGAACAAAGGTTCAAAATATAACAAAATTATCATGGCAAGAACATGCTTTGTGGTAGTAAAACATTTCAGAATCTGGAGATGACTTTACAGAAGAAATTAGTCAAAAATAACTGAGTACCCCTTGTTTTGAAAATGACTGAAATTCCTGACTGAAAATGACTGAAAAGCACAGAATATTGCTATTCTATAAAAAAATTATAAACCTGAAGATTTCAGAGAAATCTGGAAATGTTTCTATGAATTGATGAAGAAAATAAAAATCAAGAGAGCAATTTATATAGGTATTATATGTGTGAAAAAGATGGCCAAAAGGAAGTTGAAAATTTAAGAATGGAACAATTATGAGTAAGAAATAATAAGACAAAAACCTATCTCTCTTACCAGGAAAGGTGAGACTGGAAAACACTTTGAACTCCTGAGCTTGGGAGTTCTGAGCTGCTGTGGGAGAAATATAGGTGAAATAAGAGAGATCTATTCTCAGTCTAACCACCAAAGAAATCATGAAAGCCCTGTAAAAGAAATTAAAAAAAAAAATAAAACCCCCTTCCTCATAACAGAAAAGTGATAAATTTCAAGGGAAGACTATTGCTATCTGTTTTAGATACTTTGGCTCACAAGAGGAGTTTAGCCTAAGGATTAGATGAAAATGGGCTGATGAGACAGCAAAGGCATCACTAAAATGTATTAATATAAAATACTAGTCAATTCAATAATCAATTATTCAAATATTTACTGTTCAATCTATAAATTTATAGAATCATAAATTTGGGACCTTAAAACTCCTATCCTTGTTTTCAAATAAGGAAACCAATATCCAGAGGGATCAAAGAATTTGTCCAAGATCAGGGCAGGTAAGAGGATTTCAATCTGTCAGAATGCCATTGTGTTCAGATTTTATATATATATATATATATATATATATATATATGTAAATGGATGTCCTAATCAGGATGACCCCTCTCATATCTGGACCGGACGCATTGGACTCTGAAGTTCTAGAGGAATGATAGTAGCAGAATTTTGCTATTAGTCTGGGAGGACAGAGTATAGAGATCGACCTTAAGTAGGTTAATCAACCAGTATCTAAGCTTAGTTATATTTGTGCTTTGTAATAAGTGCAAAAAAAAATGGTAAATGGTCCAAGGACTGGCACTGAGAATGGGAGAGAGAAGTAGGAATTTTGCTTTAGTTGGTGTTCTTTTTAAACAAAATAACATGGATTTACTAGCCCAAGGCCTGAAAGACAATAAAATGGACATATGAGAATTTTGTTTGTAAATGTAAGGGGATATTCTATAACAACTATCACATTTGATGTAATTATAGAAGGCTTAGATTTTGCTATTGAATCAATCAAAAGTCTAAATTAGGTGTGAAAAATCCTAGACATTCCTAGTTAATCAATTAGGTATGAACAGTTACTCAATCAATCTGAGGGGAATGAAATACTTTAATAATTGTATGAAATCAAATTACCTCTCTTAGGAAATATATTGGAGTTTATTCAAAAAAAGGAGACAAACCTCTATGTCTAGGTAAAGTACAATAAGCCAATTTGGAATCAATTATTCCAGCAGGAACATTCCAGATTGAGGAAATTACCCTGGAGGGGTGGGAGTTAATTCTCTCTCTCTCTCTCCCCCAATATGGAACATGAATATCTGGTAAACTTTTAAGATGAGATTTGGCCTTCCATCAGCAGTTTTCCTAAGTAGCATTGATATCTGTGAAACAAACTAGAAATACTGAGAAAAAGTAATCATCGAAGACCAGCAGAAAACTATCCTTAAGAAAAACTTCATAAAAACTCCATGAAGGGAAAAAATTATTTCCAGTAAATAGCATGAATTTATTCAGTTGTTTAGATCTATGTACTCTCTAAGCTTTTTGTTATAGTCTCTAATTTTAGGAAAGTATCCCTCAAACTTAGGGGAGATTGTTTTTGTTCCAGCTGTCCCTGCTATATCTGTTCAATAAATAACCCCCTTTCTAAAAGTTAATTAAAATAGTAGTAATAATTAATAATAATATAATATAATAAACTGATTATAAGTGGAGGGAATACCACATGAAGGCTCTTGAGCAGTTTGTATTAGAAACCTTCTGACTCCTGAAGTTTAAATCCCCAAAAGGAAAATGGTCATACCCCTACCTGTCAGTATTAGTGGGGGTCAAGAAATGACACCAAGAGGGGTGATAACTAAGAAAAATGTTTAAGAAAATGAAAAATTCAACTACAGCATACTAATACTATATTCTTTCTTTAAAAACCAATACCACCACTAGTGCTACACTCCTGTATTAATTACAAAATGGACCAATGATGCCACTAAAATGAGGGCTACTTCTCTTATCAGCTACTTGGGGAACTTTTGCACCTGTTAAAACCAAAAATCAAAATGACTCCATTAATTTTTATGTCATAAAGATATTGGTTTGTAAGGAAGTTTGAAAGAGGAACATTAGTTATTCCCTTATTAGACATATTAAAACATCCAGTCAAAAAAGCACACTATCTCTATCACTGAGGAAATGCAAGTTGTCATTTGAATGGGTGGACATATTGCAGCCCACCAAAGGGGATTGAGATTATGCAAATAAACTCAATGACCTCTTGGGGTCCTTTCCAACTTTCTACTTCTATTATTCACAAAAATCCAATATTCAGAGCTCTCAAACCTTATTTCCTATATCAGTTGATTTTGATTTGCAGCTTAAAGAAAGGAAAAAAGAAAATCGGTTTTATCTTTAAATAGAATTTTGCCAAACTATCACAGTTTTTTGAAAATCTTTACTTCCCAGCAAACATACTTCTTAATGTTGCTATTCTTTGTCTAATAAGAGAAAAATCTACTTAATGACCAAGTAATGATTCTACAAATATCATTTACTTGTTTACCAAAACAACCCTATGAGGCAGGTACTCTCAATTTGGAAGGACCTCAATTCTAATTCCCACCTCTATAATTTATTACCTGTGGGGACTTTAGGTAAAGGACCTCTAAAATCTTTTTCTGTTCTAAACCTATGATTTTATTTTATAAATGAGGAAACTGAGGCACATAAAGAGATCACACAACTAAGTGTTAGCAAGGAGATTTAAATTCAATTTTCTCCTGATTCTAGAATCAATATATTCTCCAGACTGTCTATTTAAGCAGAAATCTCACTACAAAAACAAAAACAATAACATAAACACACAAGATGAATTATTCACTCTCTGTAAACGCACCTTGAGTGCTGTCAAATGCTGGATTTCATTTTCTTTTTAATCTCAACCTGTAAAGTATTGTTTAATGTTAGAAATATTTACTTAAACTTTTTGGTTGGCCTAATTTGGATACTGACAAACATATCTGAAACTTAGTACTGACCCTAAGCTACTTGAGAATAGGATTATGACTTTTCTAAACTATGATTTCCTCTACTTTTCCAATGTCCAGAATACTGTTCCGCCCTCTATAGGAACTTCACCAGTTCTTATTGAAATTTTCATTTCATTTGAGATTCACTATGTTTTTTCTTTCACTTTTAAATTCTCTCCTGCACTCATGTTGGCAAAGATGTTCATTCTCCTCATTCTTTTTTGTTTTTTTGGATTTTACTGTCTTTTTTGTCTCATTAGAAAAAACTAGAAGTCATGCATATATTTAATTGAAATGGATGTTGAACAAAACTCAGGTCTGAAATTATGTAGCTGTATAATCATCTTCTAATTATTTTGCTTAATTTCTACCCTCTATCAATTATTACTTCCCATCTTTTAATCTTCTAGAATTCAGAAGGAGCTCAATCATTCCTCTTTCATTTATTAATTGTCCATTGACTTTCAAGGAAATCTATGGTAAATGTTTATAGCACATGTCCAAGGAAGAATAACATACATTCTTTTTCTCAACCTTTGATCTAGAGAGTTCATTCTATAGGAGGAGAAGTCACTCAGTTTTATCAAAAATAATCATTAATGTGGAGAGATTGATTGATCAAGTGTTAAAGCAATATGGAACTAAAGAGCTGAATGATGCCACTCACTCCTCTGAGGCTAAATGAGAGAATATAGAAATAAATAGTTTGAGAGACTTTACCCAGATAATCTCTATTAACTTCCAACTCTAAGGTGCCTTCCAATCATTCTATGATTTCATGAAATCATGGAAATTTAGGATTAACATCAGATTATATTCTAATAAAATTTCTTCCCATCTGATAGAGATTTTTTAATAATCTGCTTCATACAAAACACTGTGCTAGGCAGTAGTGAAACAAGGACAAAAATGAGAAAAAGAAAAAACTGAGAGAATTTCAGAAAGATACTCTCAGAAAAGATTTCAATCTACTGGAAAAATATAATTCATGAACAGAAAAGAATAGGGGATGCCCATCAATTATGAAATGGCTGAACAATTTATCACATGTGATTGTGATGGAATACATGTAAAATGACGAGCAGGATGCTCTCAGAAAAACCTGGAAAATTTATATGAATTGATGCACAATCAAATATATTGTTTACAAAATAATAGCAATGTTGTGAGATCAGATGTGAATGACTTACTTATTCTCAGTAATACAATGATTCAAGACAACTCTGAAGGACCTATTGAGGAAAAATGCAATCCATCTCCAAAGAAAGAATTGATGGTGTGGTAATTACAGATTGAAGGATTTTTTTTACTATATTTTTCTTGAGGTCTTTATTTAATCTACATTTGTTTTCACATGACTACTATTGAAATGTTTTATATTACTATACATGTATAACATATATTGAATTGCTAGATTTCTCCCTGGGGTACGGGGAGGGAGGAAGTGAGATAATTTTCAACTCAAAGTTTTAAAAATGAATGTTAAAATTTTGTTTTTATGTATAACTTGTAGATATAAAATAAATATTAATACTAAATAAATGAAAAAAGAAAAAAAGAGTAAGGAAACAGATATTTTACTATATGATAGGCACTGTAATTAGCACTTTAAAATATTATTTCATTTCATCTTCAAAAAAAACCTGGGAGGTTGATGGTATTATTATCCTCATTTTGTTTATAACTGAGGAAGCAAAGACAGAGGTTAAGTGACTAACCCAGGATCTTTCATTATTGTAAGCTCCTTGAAGACAAGGACTCTCTTTTGCCTCTTTGTTTATCCCAGAACTTAGCAAAATAAATGGCTAAGAATAGACATTAATAAATGTTTACTGATTGATTGACATTTAGTGTCTGAATCAGATCTTCCTACCTCCAGTCAAAAATTAGGTTGATATAGTTATCCATCACCTAGCTGCCCAATATAAGATAATTTGAGAAGGAAGGAAAGCACTAGCTGCAAGAATCAAAAAAAGACTTCTTTTGATTGTCTGTTTTCCTATTATGATATTTTTATATATTTATATAACTTCTCACTTACCTTCTCATCCTTCTCTAGCCACCAGGTGAGACCTAAAGAAAAAATCCTTTACAATTATGTATAGTCAATCAATATAAATTCCTGTTGAACATTTCCAAAACAGATGATTTTTCCACTTTTGCAATGTGAATCACCCCCTCTGACTTATAATAGGTTTCATGTAATCTGGTATCATGATTATTCATTATTCTGATGAATTCTTAATTATTTAAAAGTCTTTTGCCTTTATCATATTGAGGTAATTTTTTTAATTGTTCTCCTGATTCTGTTCCCTTAACTCTGAATCAATCAAATTCTCCCAGATTTCTCTGAAACAATCCTCTTTATCATTTCTTATAAAAAAAATAGTATCATTGGGGCAGCTAGATGGCATAGTGGATAGAACACCAGCCCTGAAGTCAGGAGGACCTGAGTTCAAATTCAACCTCAGACACTTAATAATTACATAGCTATGTGACCTTGGGCAAGTCACTTAACCCTACCCCCCCCCAAAAAAAGCATACCCCCACCAAAAAATAGTATTCTATCACATTTTTACACTATAGCTTTTTCATCTATTACCCACTTTATGGGTATTCTCTCACTATCTCCATTCTTCAGCACCTCAAAATAAACTATAAATATTTTCATACATATAAGAATTATTTCACTTAAGACTAATCACTGTCCTAATCTTTCTTTCTTCTAAATCAGTTTTCTCCTTTCCTATTTCCTTATTGAGTGAAACTTATTTCTTCTTTTGACCAATTCAGATGAGAAAGGTTCAAGTATTTGCTATTTCCTCCAACCCTTTCATCTTCACCTGAACAGGTATTGACTTGCACATCTTTATTACAAGATAATTTTCTCTAGCTTTCCTTTCCCTTCCCCACTCCCATTGTATTATTCTTTTCCTCTCCTTTTATTTGTCACTTAACATCATCAAGATATAACAGAACCCTTCCCAAGCTTTTGTCCTATTAGACTCACTGTACAACCCCTAATAATCATAGGGTTCAGAAAAGACAAAGTCATTATCTCTCATATATGGATGTAAGTAGTTTACCCTTATTTATCATTGTTCATAGATATTTTACTTTTTTATGTTTTGTTCAACTCCTGGGCTTGAACTGTGAAGTTTCAATGCTTAGAAGTCCTCTATTTCATTAAAAATCATTTTTCCCCTTTAAAGCATTATATATACTTGGTTTTCCTACATAAACTTATTCTTGACTATAACCTATATCCTTTGTCTTCCAGAATATTGTATTCCAAGTTCTCCCCTCTTTTATAGAGCTAGATATTAAATAATGTGTGATTCTGACTATGGTTCTACAATAATTGAATTCATTCTATCTAGCTGTTTACTGTATTATTCTTTGGATTTTGGACATGATGTTTCTGGGAGTTTTCATTTAGGGATTTTTTTCAGAAGGTGAATAGTGCTTTTTTCCCCACCTATTTCCATTTTGCCCTCTGCTTTTTTTTAGGGGTTTTTTTTTTCTTTTGCAAGGCAATGGGATTAAGTAACTTGCCCAAGGCCACACAGCTAGGTAATTATTAAGTGTCTGAGGTCGGATTTGAACTCATGTAGTCCTGTCTCCAGGGCCGGTGCTCTATCCACTGAGCCACCTGGCTGCCCTTGCCCTCTTACCTTTAAGAGATCTAAAAGAAGAGTTTTCTTTTAAGGCTATTTTTTTGGTCTTGTCATTCAAATGATTCTTAAGTTACTGAAAATGCTTTACATTTATTAAAACTTTATTTCAAGGAAGGGAAGAAACAAATCATAGTTTTTAATCATAAGTAAATATCACTAGAATTTATTATAAAAGTTTTTTCCCTGTCTGTAATTTGAAATATTCTTGTAGATCAAGAACATCCATTATAACTAATACTATTTAATATTGTACTAAAAGTGTTCATTATAGTAATATGAAAAACAAAATCATGAGAATAAATAGAGGCAAAGAGGAAAGAAAACAATCAATTTTTGTAGGTAATATTTTGGTTTAT
Source organism: Macrotis lagotis (assembly GCF_037893015.1). Lineage (NCBI taxonomy): Eukaryota > Metazoa > Chordata > Mammalia > Peramelemorphia > Peramelidae > Macrotis > Macrotis lagotis. The sequence continues at coordinate 402,528,115 of NC_133666.1, forward strand.
CCAGAGAACCCAAAACAATCAACTACAAAATTAATCAAAATAATAAATTCAGCAAAATTACAGTATATAAAATCAATCCACATAAATCATTGGTATGTCTATAGATAGCCAACAAGAGATGGAAAGATTAACTCCATTCAGAATAACTATAAAATATATAAAATACTTGAGAGTCTATCTACCAAGACATATTTGAAATCTGTATTAATGCAGCTATAATACATTAATTTGGAATCAATGATTGAAGAAATATTAATTGTTCATAGGCAAATAAAGCAAATATCATAAAAAGGACAGTAGTATCTAAAAGAATTTACTTATTCAATTCTAAACTAATCACACTTTCAGGTAATTTTCAATAGAGCTAGTAAATATCATCTGGAGAAAAAGAAAAGTCTAAGAATATGAAGAGAAATATTCTTTTAAAAATAGGAAGAAAGGGGGAGCCAAACAATATCAGATATCAACCTACACTATAAAACAGTAATTATTGAAACAATTTCATTTAAGTTAAAAAAAATAGAGAGATTGATCAATGGAAAAGATTAGGTACACAGAGTACAAAAGTAAACAGTCACAATAGACTAGAGTTCAAATAAACCCAAAAACCTCTACTTCTCAGAAAGACACAATATTTGCCAAAACTTTCCAGGAAAATTGCAAATCAATTTAGCAGAAGTTAAATATAAAGCAATATCTCATATTCTATACTAAGATAATTTATAAATGGATATAAAATTTAGACAGAAAAGTAACATTACAAATGAACTAGATAAATGAGGAAGAAATCATTTTTCAGGTATGTGGATATGAGTTCATGACTAAACAAGAGCTAAAAAGGGTAATAAAAGACAACATGGACTATTTTGATTGTGCCAAATTTCTAAGTTGTTACACAAACAAAATAATACCATGAAAATTCAAAAGAAAACAGTGAATCCCTTCCCCAAAGAAGCAACAAGTTTCCTGATAGAGGTCTCAGATCTAAAATATAATGATTCAAATTTATAAATACTATCATCATTCCCTAATAGGAAAATTATCAAAGAATATAAGAGGTAGGTGAAACATCTGCAAGGAAATAAGCATGTTAATATATCATTAGTAGAACTGTCAAATGAGCCAGTCATTCTGGAAAACAATTTGGAATTATACCCTAAAAGTAATTGAACTAAATACATGTTCTTTGATCCCTCTATCCCATTACTAGGACTATATGATAGAGATCAAAGAAAGAGGAAGAGAGCCCATATATACCAAAATATTTTAGCAGCTCTTTTTGTAGCATAAAAGCATAATAAACTATGGGGATTTCCATCTATTGGGAGATAGCTAAACAAATTTTTCTATATAAATGTAATGGAATCTTATTTTAATCATATTATTAAATGGAAAATTTTAGAAAATCAAGGAATATTTGTATGAAAAGATGCAGAGTATAGTAAAAACCAGGGAAATAATTATTCAATAATACTATAAAAAAAAACTACTCAAAAGACTTGAGAACTCTGGTCCAATCCAATGAGTAACTAAGATTCCAGAGGAATGAAGATAAAACATTCTATTCACAACTTGACAGAGAGGTGACAGACTCAAAAGGCAGAATAAGACATTTTTAGATAAAGCTTTTGTGAAAATTTGTTTTACTTGAATATTCATATTGTTATAAGGACAGTTTTTATTTTTTTTTCAGTGAGGAAAAGAAAGGATGGGAAATGAGCAGCAAATTTTTCTATTGTCTTTGATTTTTGAAAATAATTTGGGGGAGAAAATAAACAAGAACAGGTCTAAATTTCATTATGCAATGTTTTATCTTTTTATGTAATAACTATAGTCCCTTAAGTTATTCACCATTTTAACTTTTATAAACTGAGTCATTTTACATTTTTTTCTAATAGAGGGGTCAGGAGGAGGGGAAAGAGGGATAAGGATAAAAGTAGCAGAACCAAAAAAGAAAGAAGAAACTATGACATCTTTTTTTAATGGAGAGATAAGAACAGAAGGAAGGTCAGACAAGCAGAAGAACATTAAAGCTATAGATCATCTTATTATATACTTTGAAAGAACAGCAAATTGTATATAATGGAAAGCAACAGTATATAATCCTCTTTTTCCTGTTTATTATAAATATATATGCAAATACTCATTTTATCCTATATTTGTTCAGAATAAAAATTATTTTTAATTAAAAATTAAAAGAATTCTCTGATCATTTTTAAAGTAATCCCAACTTAATCTTTTCAGTAAATTTGCACTTTCATTGAGTTTATAAAAGTTTACTTACAACTTATAATCACATACTGAATATATTTTTAGAAATGCTGAGTCTTATATCCATTTGTATGTGATCATATTGAAACTGATGGAGACCTGGTACAGGCTATAGTTATGAAATGGAGAAGAAGCAGTCATGAAAAAACATTAGAAGATTGTGAGTGCATATATAACAAACAAGATGATGATGAGGAAGAGAAGGGGGGGGAGAGGAGAAGGAAAGAAGGAGAAAAAGAAAAAGAGAAGTCACTACCAAATAAATGTATAGAACAATTATACCTGAAACAATAGAATAAAGAAGCCTAACCATTAGAAATGTTAAACTCAATGTGAGAAGTAAAAAGAAAGAAAAGAGTCAAAGGTAACTTTGTGGTTATATAATTGCGAAATCAAAGGGACAAGAGAAAACAACATTATAGGAAACCGTGTGAAGCCATATACTTCAAAGGAAAATAAATGAATGTAGAAGAAGATCCTATAGTAAATTAATATTAGAGTGATGGTGTAGACTAAGCATGTACTTTCATGAGAATGATTTTTCCCTACTATAAAATCTCATCAAACTTTCTTCCTACCTTATTTAAGTTTGTATCATATTCAATCAATATATATATATATATATATATATATACATATGCATATAACATACCTAGCATCATACTTTAAAGTTTGTAAAATAACTTAAAAAATTTTCAATTCAATTATACTGGTACATGCACAGAATGACTTTGGAGAACATTTCTTCATGTGGAGAACCTGAAGAACATGCTTTCTAGAGTGTCTGTAACTGGTTTCTGATCTGTTAACCATATGCTTAAGAGGAACCTCCCCCCTGCCTTTACTGGTTAGCTAAACCTTAGAATTTCAGCTAGGAGAAGGTTCAAAAGATACGAGTTAGTGTGGACCTATGTTTTCCCAATCAATACTTTCAACTGCTCTGTTCAAAGTTTGACCTCTTCATTCATCTTATCTGGTGAGATAAATGTGATAAAGGTAGAACTGCTTTGAGGGTTCTTGATTCTTTGTCTCTGCACCTGCTCTTATCTATTCTGGGTGAAGATAATAGAGTCACTAATCTTCTGAGTTACAAAAGATCAGGAAGCCTCAGTAGCAGCCTGGCATTCTAGAGTCCAGTTTATCATTCAGTAAAGCCCAGAGGACCAAGGAATGTCATTTGGAAGTAACCTTTAGGATAAGTCCTGCTCTGTTGAGATGAAGATTCATTGACAGTCATGCTATGCTTGAACAAGAATTTGGTGGTATTGATGTTTCAATATAAGAACTGAAAAAAGAGTGTGTCGCTAAGCTGTGGAGAAAATATTTGTACTGCTTGTCCTTGATATTACTTTGAAGTAAAACCCCCCTTATAAAAGTTTATTAATGTTTAGATGCTAAATGGACCTAGAAACCAGTGTATAAACACATCTGGTGGGGACTTCTTCTCAGAGAAGTCTAGAATGCTGAGTGGTAGATTTAGCTGGCTTGGCTCTGGGAGAAAGAATCAAAGCAAATTCACTGTACAGTACAACAAATATTAATTATGTACCTTTCCTTGTACTTATATTTACTTATATTTCCTTGTACTTTACAAAAGTGGATAAAAATTAGAGTCCCTAATCTTAAAGAACTTACATTCTATTTTGATAGAAAATAAAGAGTAGAACACAAGTATAAAACTAAATAAATATAAAGTAATGCAAATTAAATTCAAGAGAGATTGTATGTGAATAACCAGGGACAGTGGGGGAGGGATAGAATGAAACACTTTTTTATAAAAGGTGTGAAAAGGAGAATGTGGGAAAGGATATCATAAAATAATGCAGTAAAAATAGGTGAAATGCATATTTTTTAAAGGATTTAAATTTCAGACTAAGAAGTTTGAGTTTTATCCTGGAGGTGTCACTGAAGATTTTTGAATATGGGAATGACATAGAGCCAATAACAAATTGGCAACTGTGGAGAGGATAAATTAGAAAGGGGAAAAGGAGATGCAAGGAGACAGATGAAAATAACTTAGGCTCTAGAGAGTGACTTGTCCATGATTATAGTTTAGGATCAGGGATAGAATTAGAACATAGGTCTTCTTAACTTGTAGTCCAACACTATATCCATTGTACTACATTGGTCTTTCCTTAAGTCAGAGTTCTCCAAATTGTGGAATACGCCCTGTCCCTTTGCTGAGGAGAAAAGATGATCTAAAGTCACAAAGCAATCAACAAAAATTTTTCATACTTTAATAACAGACTAGTACAGATAATTTACTCTGATAGTGAATGTAGCATAGTTATTTTTCATGGTATATAAGCCTTGAGTTGAATCTTGACTTGGACATAGTTTGCCACTTTCACTATCAATAAGCATAGGCTCATGACGAAGATGAATTCTGCTATTGCAATGGTTGTTTCCTTTGAATGTGAAGCATACAACTTGAAGTTTTGTATACATAAATTAATATTACCATAATATCTATTATATTTATCATCATCATTGATATTGGTAAGTGCAATATAATAAACTGAAATGTTTGAAAATGCAAAAAAGTAAAGAACAATTATATAATTTTAAATTTAGCAATTAAATTTAAATTTCATTCAAATTTTCTTACATGAAATAAAATCACTTTGTGCTAGATAAATGCATAATTGGTTTGAGAAAACTAAGTTAAAACTAGTATTAAGCAAAAAATAATAGAAATGGTTTAAATAACAGAAAATTTTAAATAATATAAAAAACTAAATTCAACAAAGTGCAGCCTACTAAATCTATTATTGAGATTCATGAGTCTGGTAATTGATGGAAAAGAAAGAATTCTGTCTTCAATTTGCATGAATGCTTTAGCTTCAGGTAGCATGAAATCATACCAAAAGAAATATCATGAAAGTGTGCCTATAAAATACATTGGTTAGATGAAGTAATTTTCTAGAGCATATAATATATTCTTAATTTGCAAATCAGCTTTTCCAAAAAAAGGGTCTTCTAATATCAAAAGGATGATTTGTAGCAAAATATTGCTTAAAAACCTGCTAAGTGTGGAGTTTGCATTCAGAAGAAGAAATATTGCTAATAAATATAACTTTAGATATGGTCAAAAGCATCAGCTTAGTGAGTCCTTCCTAATTTGCATTGCAAGGGGATGAAGCAATATATGTAGTTAAAAATATGTTTTTGAAATTGATGTTATGAAAAATCCATACCTTTTTAAATTCAATCCTTTATTTTCCCAATTACATTGAAAAAAACAATTTTAACATCCTTTTTTTCAAATTTTTATTCCAAATTCTCCTCTTCCATCTCCTCCACCCCCATTGAGAAGACAATTTCATATGCTATATATGTGTAGTCATGAAAAATACATTTCTATGTAAATCATGCTGTAAAAGAAAACAGCTAAAGCTAAGAAAAATAAAGGAGTAAAGAAAAGGTATGCTTCAATCTGTATTCTCTGGAAATGAACAGCACTTTTTATAATAAACCTTCAGAATTTTCTTGAATCATTGAAAATTGCTTGGTTACTCATAATGGAGCATCATACAATGTTTCTGTCACTGAAACAATGTTTTGATTCTACTCATTTCACTTTTCTTCAGTTCATGTGTCTTTATAGACATTTCTGAGAGCCTCCTGTTTGTCATTTCTTTTATCACAATAGTATTCCATCATAATCATATACAACAACTTTTTTAGTCATTCTCCAATTGATGGATATCCCTTTGGGTAATTTCTCAAAAGATTTCCAATTCTTTGCCACCACAAAAAGGGCTGCCATAAATATTATGTACATATGGATACTTTTTCTTTTTTGTATCCTTTGGGATGCAGATTTAGTAGTGGTATTGCTGGGTCAAAGGGTATACATGGTTTTATAGTCCTTTATAGTCTCAAATTTCTCTCCAGAATGATTAGATCAGTTTACAACTCCACCAACAATGCATTCATGTTTTAATTTTTCCACATACTCTCCAACATTTGTCATTTCCCTTTTCTATCATATTAACCAATCTAATAGGCAGCTCAGAGTTGTTTTAATTTGCATTTCTCTAGAAGATTCATTGTTTTGAAAGCACACTGAGAAGAATCAATAAGCAATCACTTGCTAAATATTTCCTATATCAGGCATTAGGGATAGGAACTAGGGCTATAAGACAAAAATCAAATAATCTTCATTCCCAAAGGAACTTACATTTAATCAGGGAAAGTACGTGTATATTATTTTTATCCTCTTCTAAAAACTAGTTCAAGACAATTTGAGGAAGCAAAGTACTAGCATTAGGAAGAATCAGGAAAGGCCCATGTACAAAGTGCTAATTGAGTAAAGTTTTAAAGGAAAGTAGATTTTTAAATTGAAGAAAGTAAAGGGGCAGCTAGGTGGCATAGTGAATAAAGCACTGGCCTTGGAGTCAGGAGTACCTGGGTTCAAATCCAGTCTCAGACACTTAATAATTACCTAGCTGTGTGGCCTTGGGCAAGCCACTTAACCCCATTTGCTTTACAAAAACCTAAAAAAATAAAAATTTAAAAAAAGTAAAGAAAATCATCAGATCATATAGATATGACCTCTACCTTATGCATATCATTTCTGAAGTGAAAAATAGATTTAAGGGATTAGACTTGGAACATAGAGAATAACCATGTATAGAAGTTTGTAATATTGTACAAGAGGTAGCAATAAAAAAAAAATTTCAAAGAAAAAGAAGAAAACAAAATGATTGTCTGATGAAGCTATACAAATTTGTGAAGAAAGTTAAAAGTAAAGGGTAAAGGAAAATATATAACCAAATGAATGCAAAGAAAAGCAAGGAGAAATAACATGATTTTCTTAAGCAAGTAATGCAAAGAAATAGAAGAAAACAACAAAATGGGGAAGACAAGAGGTCTCTTGAAGAAATTTTTAGAAATATCAAGGAAATTTTTCATGTAGAAATGGACAAGATTAAAGACAAAAATGGTAGGGATTTATCACAAGCAGAAGAGATTGAAAAGATGTGGCAAGAATACACAAAAAAACTCTACAAGAAAGATCTTAACATCCCCAATAACTACAAGAGTGTATTTATTGATCTAGGGCCAAGCACCCTAGAAAATGAAGTCCAAGTGGACCTTACAAAGCATTACTAACAATAAGACCAATGGAAGTGATAAAAGTCCAGCTGAACTACTTAAAATTCTATTATTAAAAGTGTTATAGTCAATATACCAGCAAATTTGGAAAACTCAACAGTAGTCATTGGATTGAAAAAGAACATTTTACATCTTAATCCTAAAGAAGGACAATGCCAAAGAATGTTCAAATTATCAAACAATTGTACTTTCATTTTACATGACAGCAAAGATAGACTTAAAATTGTGCAGACTAACTTCAGCAATGTGAATCAAGAATTTCCAGAAGAGCAGGGTAGTTTTCAAAGAGACAAAGGAACTAAAAGACCAAATTACCAACATTTGCTGCATTATGGAAAGAGCAAGGGAATTCCAGAAAAGCACCTTCTTCTACTTCTGTCTCTGATTATGTGGATCACAAAAAAATATGGCAAGTCCCCAAAGAGATGGAAATACCAGATCATCTATTATCAATAGCATTACATTTTTAAAAACTGTGTGGTGAAAAATAAGTTCATCCATCTCATTAATATTATTATGAGGGTATGTTTTGGTTAGTTTTTTTTTTGGGGGGGGGGGGGGAATGGAGCTATTTCACTCCAGTAAGAAAACTCCTAAATTGCTTTGCAATTTAGAGTCTTCGGTGGTGACCTGAGGCAACAAATTCTATATAAAGAGATTTTCCCAGGGTCATGTAGTCAGTGTGTTTCAGAGACTGGACTTGAGCACAGGTCTAGTTTTCCAACTAGTGTTTCAGGGTTGAGTCTCATAGTACAGTACGTAGTACATAGACTATAAATGTGAAAGTTATAAATGATTTCATAAAAAAAAATCTGTGTATCTATTTGTAACTCTCCAGACTTCATCACCATGCCACAGCTTCTCACCTTGGGTGATTCCTCACCCTTTTGACCCTTTTCCTCTTATTTGTTCCAACCATCTTTCATTACTCTCTCAGTTAGTCTCCTGACTTAGCAACTAGGCCCCTATTCACATACCTTCCCTATTCCTCTCATTCTCCCCCTTCCCTACACTCACACACATACAGACAAAATATTATGAATGACTTTGGCAATAAATATCTGTATATCCACTTATGACTCTGAATAATTTCTTTTTGTAATCTACATTTTCAGAAAGTATCCAAGTCAATCATCTTTCACTCCTCTCTTAACTCTTCCTGTCTTAGACACCATGACCCATATTCAGATAACTCCTGCACCCTTCTCACTCCCTCAAACCTTGCTTTTCACCTCCTTTGTAAGTGTGGTTCTATTCTACTAGAATACAAGCATCTTGAGAGTAGGGAGTTTTTCTTGCTTATATTTGTATTCCCAGTGCTTAAAACAGTATGGTACCTAGCACATGGTATGCACTTAATATGTTTTTGACTTAATGTTTGTCTACTATTATAAAAATTATAATAAATTATTCATTACAATGGGAAAAAACAAACTGAAATTAATTTGCATAAATTGTTTTTTAAAAGTGTCAGTAATAATTTTTTTTTTCCACAAGGGGGGGAGGAATGGGAATACTATATCATTTGGAAACCCTTAAAGGATAGGAGCCATGATTTATTCATCTTTATATCTCCTCCATAACCAAGTCTCATATAGGGTAGATTCTTGAAATATTTTAATTAAAAAAATGAATAAATAAAAAAGATGTCAGGAAGCCCCACAACCCTCCATCAAAATTATGACTGTTATTACAGGAAGTATACCTGGAATTCCTGCTTTGGATTAGTAATTATTGCCCAAAAGAGGTATGTCTCAGAAACACTTAACAATTTATCAAATTGTTTTCTGTTATGTCCAAATTAACCTGTGAGCATGAATACTCTGCACACCTGGAGAAGTGTGTGGGACAAAAAGAGACAGAGATGAAAGGAAGTTCCACCTTTTAAAGGAAGTTTTTCTTAGTCCCTATGAATTCTAGTAACTTCCTCCTCTTGATACTTTCTTATTTATCTTGGATAAGCCTTGAGGACAAAAACTATCTTTTGTGTTTGTTACTTTATTTTCCCAGTATTTAGCTCATGGCCTGGCTCAAAGAAGGTACTTAATAAATGCTTATTGATTAATTAAAAAGGAATTATTCCCAAAGGATAGATGGAAATCACCAAAGTGACCTGTAACCACTTCACAATTTTATCTGAGGTCTACTTTGAGTCAAAGGACCTATGCTCAAACCCTGACTTTGCCACTTTCTATGTGTAGAATCTCCCCTTCCTTTGTGTCTCATGTTTCGTTTCTATAAAATGAAGGAACTGGATTATGTGGCCTCCAATCTAAAGTCCCTTCCTCTTTAAATTCATGTAAATCTATGCTTCCAGATATGACCATGTGATCATGAATATGAGTTTATATTAATGGCTAGTTGTAACATATTTTTTAAAAGCTTATAAGTGGGGCAGCTAGGTAGCACAGTGGATAAAGCACTGTCACTGGAGTAAGGAGTACCTGGGTTCAAATCTGGTCTCAGACACTTAATAATTGCCTAGTTGTGTGGTCCCGAGCAAGCCACTTAACCCCATTTGCCTTGCAAAAGAAAAAAAAAGCTTATAAGTGCTGAAAATTTTGGTATGCTACTAGTTTTCTTAATGAACGCTTTACAAGCTTACTCTAATAATATATAAATTTGGAAGTTGTTCTATTCTGTGCAAGCAACCAACTCTTTGAAAGAGAAACATTGAAATGAAAACATTTCATAGATAATGTAAATGCCATCTCATTTAATGAGTCCCCATTTCATTAATCTCTCTAAATTATTGTAGTCCAACAGCACATGGCAATAAAATTTCAAATTGTTCTTTTCACTTTGTCTTTTCATTTTCTGTTACAAGAGTTCAGAGGTTAGGACAAAAGTATGAAGCCCAAACTGCAAAAGCAAATTTACAAGTGGGTAAATACATATGTTCATCATTGGTTGAAACCTCGATGATGCACACCAATCACTCAACCCTTAACATCCCTGAGCCTTTGAAGCTGTAACACTGAGCGTTCATAAAACTGCCACTTGAGTCAATGCTTAAATAAATAGATGGTAAAGAAAGAGTCTTTATTGTACCCACAGAGTGGCATTCCAATTCTATTAGCTCACTACTGCAAATATGCTGCACTCCAAGTTCAAAACCTAGGCCTTTCAGAAAAAACAAATTGATCAATCTCAACACAGATCATTAGAGCAGATTCCTTAATCATAAAGTCTAACTATCACTTGTGGCAAATGAGGAAATGGAGTCTGAGGGTTAAACAACTTGCCTCACATTGAATAGAAAAATAGTGGCAGAACTCAGACTGAACTCATATAGCTTGACTCTCAGTTCAGTGATCTTTCTACTCTACCAAAATACCTTACCTTTGTATTATTGTTGTTATGCAGTTGTTTTTCACTTGTGTCTGACTCTTCATGACCCCATTTGGGATTTTCTTGGAAAAGACAGTGGAGTAGTTTGCCATTTCCTTCTCCAGTTCATTTTACAAGTGAGTAAATTAAGGCAAATAGTGTTAAGGAATTTGCCCAGTGACACATAGCTAATAAGTGTTTGAGGTCAGATTTGAACTAAGGAAAAAGTTTTTCCACACTTCAGGCTCTCTGACTATCCACTGCACTTGCTAACTACCATAAACATTCATATAGCACCTTACAAACATAATTCTTTGATATTGTCCTATAGCAAATATGTAAAAAAAAAGTCTTATTTTCATTTTTTTAATTAAAAAACTGATTTTCACAAAGTTTTAATTGGGAGCAGCTGGGTGATGTAATAGAGTATCAGTCCTGGAATCAGGAGGACCTTAGTTCATATCTGGCCTCAGAGATTTACTAGCTGTATGACTCTGGGTAAGTAATTTAAACCCTGTTTGACTCAGTTTCCTGATTTGGAAAAGGAGTTGGAGAAGAAAATGGTAAACCAATCTAGCATCTGTAAAACTCCAAATGGGATCCTAAGAAACCAGATGTAATTGAAAAACAATTCACTAACAAATATTTATAATACAATGTAACAGGCAAAAGAAAATGAATTAAGAACATGTCTATGAAGATGACTTTAGGACTCTATAAGTCACACAAAACAAGACATTAACAATACATTTTCAATCCATTTTATTTTCAGTTCCTAGTTCTCTCTATTCTACCTCTCTTTCCTCCCCCCTAAGAAAGCAAGAAAAACAAAATCTATTACAAATAAATCTAGTCAATCAAAACCAATTCCCTTATTGGTCATACCATGAAAGAGATAGACAGATAGACAGACAGACAAACAGCCACAGACATGTATGGCCTGAGGTAAGTAGAATGTTTTATCTTGAGTCCTCTGGAATTGTGGTTGGTCACTGTTTTGACCAGAATTCTTCACAATTTTTAGCTCAGTAACTTCTAAGGAAAGTCCTTCCTACCTTTGCTATACCCTCCATATCAATATTTAGTACCTTCTCCTCCAAAGTTAGTTTGTATAGTAATTTGCATATAATTTATATAGAAAGACACCAGGAGATATAGGTACATATATTTATATGCATATATATATATATATATATATACACATACATATATACATTGTCTCTTCCGTTAGAATATAAGTTCCTTGAAGATAGGAAAATTTGAAAGAGTCTTTGAAAAAGTTTTTGCAGACAAAATAGGGAGTAGATAGGGAGAGACCAGAGCATTTAGATGCACCATAGCTAGAGTAATGGGCCTGAAGTCAGGAAGATTTGAGTTCAAATGTGGCCTCAAATTTGCCCATGTGACCCTGGGCATGTCACAACCTCTGTTTGCTTGGAGGCAGCTGGATGTCTAAGCAGATGAAGTGCTAGACCTGGAATCAGCAAGATCAGACTTCAAATCTGACCTCAAACACCTACTACTTATGGGACCATGGATAGGTCACTTAATCTGCTTACCTTAATCCATTGAAGAAGAAAATGGTAAACCATTATAGCATCTTTGCCAAGAAAATCCAATGGGCAGCAATGGCATGCTGTGATCCAAGAAGTCACAAAGAATTGGACACAAGTGAACAATAACTGAGAGAGACAACTATGGGCAACAGTACCAAAGAAGGCTTTCTTGGGGAGGTGTAGCCCTTGTGTATGGTCTTTATCTTTGGGAGGAGGACTAGAGAGGTGGTGGGAACGAATTCAAATTTAAGTGGGTGCTACAAGTTTTAAGGATATTTATAGGGATCTATGGAAATGAATATACTGGAATAAGAATCCTTGACCCAGGAACAGCTATTAGTCATCAGTGTCTTTCCATGGAGCAGATGGACTATTTCAGGACTTTATATTTGGTATCTATTCTGTACTCCTGAAAGTAGTACAAGGTCTTGGCATCTTTTTCTGAGGGAGGAAATAAAGCTGTTCCATGTCTGATGTGCAGTTTGGTAGTTGAAGTCCTAAAAGGGAACTGACCCCTTTCACTCATATTTAAGAAAATCTAGGTACCATTTATGCCATGGTATTTTTACAGATTAGTACAGATGAGGTCATCAAACCAAAAAAGAGAAATTGACTCTCTAAGGGTCAGACCCCCATAACTGAATCCAATCCATGTGACTGCAGAGAGCCTTTATAGGGACCTGAGCATGAGTAACATTACATTGTAAACTTGAGTTTAAAAAAAACTTTCAAAAATAATGTATGACGGGGCGGCTAGGTGGTGTAGTGGATAAAGCACCAGCCTTGGAGTCAGGAGTACCTGGGTTCAAATCTGGTCTCAGACATTTAATAATTACCTAGCTGTGTGGCCTTGGGCAAACCACTTAACCCCATTTGCCTTGCAAAAAAAATAATGTATGACTAGATAACAGTTCTTGTGAAAAATGCCTAGGAATCAGGGGCAGCTAGGTGGCACAATGGATAGAGCACCAGCCCGGGATTCAGGAGGACCTGAGTTCAAATCTGATCTCAGACACAGTATTTCCTAGCTGTTTGACCTTGGGCAAGTCACTCAACCCCATTGCCCACAGAAAAAAATGCCTGGAAATTTTAGTAGATTTCAAGATTAATTGTGAGTCTACAGTAAGACAAAGCAGATAAAAAACTACCAACATGCAAAATTCCAAAATTGTAAAAATGGTATAAATTGAAATTGGGCAAATTTTGATTTGATTCAAGGAAAAATTATATGACTACCAAAATACTGGAATGAACTATGGTTGGAAAAAGAGAATTACCTATCATTGACAATCATCCTTAAATACTGTTTGTTCTTCATTGTTGTGGAAGACCAGGGCAAGTGAATTGGATTTGTGTGAGGTGGTACTGTGCTAAGTCTCCAGCCTCACTTTCTCCTCTGGAGCCATCTGGGTCCAGTGGCCAGATATGAGTCAGGAAAACTGGAGATGACCCTGGATGTGAGGCAATCAAGGTTAATTGCCTTGTCCAAGGTTACACAACTAGCAAGTGGCAAATGTCTAAGGTTGAATTCGAATTCTTGACCTCCTGAATCCAAGGTCAGTGCTCTATCTGCTGTACCAGCTAGCTGCCAGTCTTTCTTTAGAAGCCTGATGGACATGTACAGGGAGTTGTATATTAGATTACTTTTGAAATACTGGTTGAATTGAAAGACTTCTGAAGATTTGATACAATTCTGAAGTATTTTCATAAAATGAGTCAAGGAACCAAGGTTGGAATATCAGTTTTGGATGTGTGGTGTGATACTGACTAAATAAATCACTGACTCACTCAGCCTCCATTAAAAAAAAATGGATAGCAATATATGCATTAGATTCCTTATAGCTTTATAAAATTGTGAGGAAAGAAAATTCTAAGTCTTAGAGCTCTGTAGAAATGTGGATTACTATACTTTTATGTCTAAGCCTTTTTAACCTTGAATTTCTAGCTTCTCATGAGCAGCTAATCCTTTCCATATCCTACCCCAATAAACCAAGACAGCCATTCCCTTACATAAGGTTATGCTTAGTACATCTTAACCCCAGAAGCATTAGATTCTAAATCCACACCCTCAATCCAGATAGAACCATCCCCATCTCACCAAGGTTCTTTATTTGTCACTACAATGAAGCCAAAGACTAGAGAGTGGCCACCAGAAAGCCATTGGAACCATAAATATGGATCCTGGCTTCACTCCAGTTTGATAAAGAAGAACTGACCATAGTGACACAACCTTACCAGGTAAGTTTAGAACTGGATGAAAGGCTAAATCAAAGCAGTATTCATTAATAGTTTTACTTGCTCTTGGAAGAAAGTCTGCCATTAAGTATAACAGAAGGTGCCAAATGACTTTGACAATGGTTTGTTTAATACTTTTATCAGTGACTTAGATAGAAGCACAGATGTGCTTATAAAGTATCACTATGATCAGGTTTTTTTTTTCAATCAAAACACCCTTGAAGAATTATTAAATGTATGAGATGGAGGACCCAATACCTTTCATGTTGATCCAAAGTTGTAACACTGGATGACTGAAAGGATCGTGATGCTATCAACAGAAATTAAGAAGTTTAGAGAAAGGATGACCTGGGGGAGAAATATGGCAAGATCTGCTTTGTATATGTTGAGTTTCAACTGAAATTTTTATAAGCACACTCTTAAAATGACAAAAAGTGAATAGAAGAAAGATGAGAATAATTACTTTGATTTTTTTAATAATTTAATTCAATATTTTATTTTCCCCTGTTACATGTAAAAACAACTTTAACATTCTTTTTTTTAATTTATACTTTCAAAATACAGGCTGTGCATAATAAAGATTAGCAGATATGTGCACATTCTTTTCTGTTCTTTATATATTGACATGCTCGTGTTTCTTAGTATTTGCCAAGTTCAGAATAACCTAAATTTTTTTAAAAGGAAAATAAATGAAGATGTGGGTCAGACAATACTATATTCAGGTATATTTAGAACTGGTTGAAGGACTAAACCAAACAGTAATCATTAATAGTTTTACTTGATCTTGAAAGAAAGTCTGCAGTTAAGTGTAACAGAAGGTGCCAAATGACCTTGACAATGTTTGTTTAACATTTTTATCAGTGACTTAGATAAAAGCACAGATGTGCTTATAAAAATTTCAGTTGAAACTCAACATATACAAAGCAGATCTTGCCATATTTCTCCCCCAGTTCAAGCTTTCTCTAAACTTCTTAATTTCTGTTGATAGCATCACGATCCTTTCAGTCATCCAGTGTTACAACTTTGGATCAACATGAAAGATATTGCGTCCTCCATCTCATACATTTAATAAGTCTTCAAGGGTGTTTTGACTGAAAAAGAAAAAGTTCAGCTAAAATCTGGATGTGAGATACAGAGTAGAATGCAAGACAAGAACAGCTTGTGATGGCAGCCAAGAAAGCTTATAAGGCTTAAGACTAAATTACAAAAGGGATAAGATCCATAAATGATGAAGTCATAACCCTGCCACATTCTGCCCTTGTCAGACTTCATCTGGAGAATTATGTGCAAATATTTTTTAATCATTTTAGGGAGAACATTGAGAAGTTACAGAATGCAAAGCACAGACAACCAGGATAAAAAAGATCAAACTTCTTAACATGTGAAGACAAGTTAAAAGAAATGAAAATGTTTAACCTAGAGAAAAGAAGACTTAGAGGGGAACATGATAGTTACCTTCAAGTACCTGAAAGCTTGTCATGTAGAAAAGGGATTGAACTTACTTGGAAAAATTGAATAATCAATGAGATTCTTCTGGTTGAATTGGAAGACTTCTGAATATTTGATACAATTCTGAAATATTTTCATAAAATTCTATGAGTCAAGGAACCAAGGTTGGAATACCAGCTTTGGATGTGTGATACTGGCTAAATAAATCACTGACCCACTCAGTCTCCATTAAAAAAAATGGATAGCAATATATGCATTGCTATCCATTCAAATGAATCTATCTAAAAGTAAAATAAGCTTCTTGGGGATGGAGTGGGTTCCCCCTCACTTAAGAGTTTGAGGAAGGGGAGAGAATGAGAAAATATTTCTCCCTCTCTTGCTCAAGCTAGAAGTAGCGTGGCTTCTCATGGCCTCAACTTTAAAATTGATCAGAATGGAAGCTTTAATCTGCTCCATTTTCTGACTCAGTTCAGATTTCCTCCCTAACTATTCCAGTAGTTCATCAAATTCACCAATTTTAGCTTTCTATAGCTCAACATCTAGCTTCAACATTCACCAATAGTAAGTATCCAAGGTATGGGTCACTCTGTCCACCTACAATTGATATTTTGAATCAAAGGTTCAATGACCCCTTTTCAGTAATGCTGCAGTGGATTCTTTATCTGCCTCCAGAGATTCTGAATTCTGATCTTAGAATTGTTATATAAGATCATATGAGACTAATCCCCTCATTTTAGAGCAGCAGAATCTAAGAAAAAGTTATATGGTTGCCCAAAGTCACATAGAAAGGCAATAACAGAACTGGTATTTAAATCAGGTCTTCCAACTCCAAATTTATCACTAAACCAATTTAATTCAGCAACTACTCAAGACTTCCTAAGTAGCACAGGCAGTGGGGAAAATTCACCACGGGGATAATACACCAAAGTGTTTCCCATTTTTACATAGTAAATGGGATGGAGTTTAACACATAAAAATAAAAAATCTTTTTTAATCATGTCTGAATATTCATAAATAATATACCAAGAAGTCATCATAATGAGCAAGATTCTTCAAACCATATCTCTTTCATTAGTATCCCCTAATTGCATATAGTAATTCACTTCCATTCAAGCAAATATACCCAAAATTTATTCAGTGCCTACTACTTGCAAGGTACTGTAAAGCTTTAAAAAGACACAGTCCCTGTCCTCATAAAATTTACAAGCTAATAAGCAAAGAGATATCACAAAATAGAACATGATAAGTGCATGAGAAAGTTGAAAAATAAAAATATTTACAGATAGATAACAGGGAACCTTGAGATCTTTGTCATAGATGCTATCAGACTAATTTAAACATCATAAGGTTATTGCCATTTTTAAAAGAAATGAATGGGGTTTTAAGCTATTGACTATGATTACAAAGTATTAAATGATTATTTTAAAGCATGTCAGCATTCTTTTCATAGCTAGAAAAACATTAATGACCTCAAAAGATTTCTTTTACCAAACGTTTTTTCAATGTCAAGGTTGATTTTAAGATATGATTTTCTAATAAAGGTTCATGTTTTATAATATCTTAAAGTTCACAAAAAAAACATTCCTTATGTAACAGACCTACTGGCCCAGTAGCCTGGGGAACCCTCTCCCACTAAGGAACCCAAACACTGAGTTCATATGAACTGGGCTTCTGAGGATCATGGCCTCAAGGAAAGAAGTGGGCACCTTTTGTACTCTCTTGCTCAATACTCCTCCATCCCAAAGTAGGATTCTGGAGACAGAACAAAACCATCCTTTATTAACAAGTAGCTTATGTTATATTAGCTTATGATTCTGACTAAGTCACATCCAGTCCTTAGCACTCTCAAGGGTGGCTAGAGAGTGATCTAGTTAGAAAGGTTATAGGTTAATGAGCTCAAGGGAAAATGAATAGTGGCTAGAGATATCTGGAATTTTCCTTCAACAGCATGGAATTCAAATATTTATTATACTCCTACTGTGTGCAGAGCACATTATAACTTAGTCCTTGTTGTCATAGAGTCTATAGTCTAATGGTTGGTCCTTCGTTATTGAAGAAGACCAAAATGGCATCATTACATATTAGACAAATTACAGTGTGTTTGACTATGTTTGATCAGACCAATATGAGCTGGGAATGCCCTACCACAGGTGGGGCACAAATAGTCCATGTGAACACCTGGGGTGGGTACTCTAAACTTACATTTGTCACTTTCCTTTGAGTTGCTTCAATTCTGCCTTCCTCATAGAGTACAGCCCCCTTACTGAAGAGGGCACACCATGCTGGGCAGTCCTGTGCCAGTGTCTCCCATGCCTTACAATCAATTCTAAAGTTATTCAGTGAGAGTTTCAGGGTGTCCTGATCTCACTTCTTCTAACTCCCTTGTGAGCACTTGCCCTGTGTGAGTTCTCCATAAAATAGTTTCTTTGGTAAGCATACATCTAGCATCCTAACAACTTCTGCCATTCATCGTAGCTATGCTCTCTGTATTAATATTGGAATGCTAATCAGTTTAGCATTCCTCAGTGTCTGGTATCTTCTCCTGCCAGGTGATCTTCAGAATCTTCCTAAAACAATTTAAATGGAAGTGATAGTTTCCTGACATGGCTCTGGTAGACTGTCTAGGTTTCATAGGCCTATAGAAGTGAGGTCAGCACAACGGCTGTGTAGACCTTCAGTAGGGTAGTCAGTCTAATACCTCTTCTCTTCCACACTTTTTTTTTCAAAACTTCCCAAATACTGAGCTAGCTCTAGTAATTAATGTGTCAACCTCATTTTCAATGTGTACCTCCTTGGAAAGGACACTGCCAAGGTAAGTGAACTTGTCCACAATACTCAAAACTTCTCCATTTGCTTTAATCGCTGGTTCCACACATGGATGGTGTGGTGCTGGCTGATAGAGTGCCTGTGTTTTCTTGGTATAAATTGTTAGACCAAAATTAGCACAATAAGCAGAAAATCGATACATACTTTGTCGCATCTCAACTTCAGAGGTTGAATTAGTGCACAATCATCCGCAAACATAAGACCATGCACCCATACTCCCTCCACTTTGGTCTTGGCTTATAGTCTTTTCTTATTGAAGAATTTGCTATTGGTGCAATAGCTGACCTGAGGTCATGTTCATCCTCAGGGATGGCATCTGATAACATGGCTGAAAACATCATGCTAAAAAGTATGGGAGCAAGGACATATCCTTTTTTCACTCCATTAGAGACTGGGAAATCTCAAGAACTAGTCTAATGGGTTAAAAGAGTTAAAACCCAAAATGGTAACTTTACTTGCTCTTTTCTGAACTTGATATTTCAGCTCTTCCTTCTAACATACTTCATCCTCACCTCATTTGGTTTCCTCATTTACAAAGGGATGTGATTAGACTTAATGATGTCAAATTTCTTTCTACCTCTAAAAATTATGATTCTCTATGATTCCAATACTTTATGCAATTTTGCAATAATGAAAATATGCAACTCAAACCATTCAGTTTTACAATGTGTTTCTTATAATCTTCAGATAGGACCAGCAATATGAATGCTTCTAAATCCCAGAGAAAAACAACTCTCTGAAATCTCACATAGTATTTTATTTTGAATTTCATGAATTAACTTTTGTGAGATGCTTTGGAGAAAGTGATAGATGCCAGGAGAGACATGGGCTTAAAACTTGCCTATGGTGCTTACTAGTTGTGTAACTGTAGGCAAGTCACTTTCCCTCATAAGTAAAATGGGAATAACTATATTTGCTCTATCTTAATAGATGCTCTTTGGGAGGCAATGTGGTATAATGGAAAGAGTCCCAGTTCAAAAGACAAAGGACCAGAGCTCACATCCTACTTCTAATGCTTACTACCTGTGGAACCATAGTTAAGTCACTTAACCTCACTGGGTTCCAGTTTTCTCTGAGGTCCCTTCCAGTTCTAAGTCTATAATTTTATTACTTGATTTGAAGGTCACTTAGTTGTTCTGTGACTCAATTTTACTATCTCTAAACTGCAGAAAATAATAATAGTATCAAATAAGGCAACACATGTAAATGTGCTATAAATGTCAGCTATAATCATTCAATTAATATTAAGAAATATTTACTGTAGTAGGTACTGAGGATTCAAAGACAAAACTATAATTGGTCCATGCCCTCAAAAAGCTAAATTCTACTTCAGTGAAACAACTTTTACATAAGTTAAGTAACAGTCAGTGCACTAACTAGAGAATTTGGAAATTACTTCCCTTATTAGGAAATGCATGAGCTAAGTCTTGATAAAAGCCAAGGATTCAAAAAAAGCAATGAGAGATGAGGATGAAGTGTTAGAAGCAGGGGTTGAAATAATAAGTGCAGAAAAGAACAAGTAAGGTTATCATTTTTCATATTTATCTATTATTATCTTTTTCTATCCTTTTCTATCCATTACATCATAGACAATATGAAAGCAAGGACTAGGTTACACTGTATTCTGCACACAGATATTTAATAAATGTTTGAATTGCATGCTATCTTCATGACCTCTGTAGGAAAAAAAAATTCTAGAACTCTCAGACTCTGCTTCCCTCCTCTTGAATCTGTTAACCTTTGACCTTTCCAACTTGACCCATGTTCTAGTCAACTGTTGTTAGGACATCAGAAGCAAAGTAGACTCTGTCTCAAATGAATTATCAGTTCTTTCCAACTAATTTTACCTTATAGCTGATTTGGAGTATTTGTTAACTCTGAGAGGTGACCAGGAAGAAATTGGACAGGTTGCTCACTTTTGTGCAATGTTAGAAGTCCTGGCCTCCATTGCAACTACCCCTGATTGAGTTTGTATTTGACATAGGTCAAATCAGGAGAACATCATTGTGAAGTGGTATCCATCCTGGTTTTCATCAACAGCTTCAAATAATTTCCCTCTGGAATCAACATAATGGGATGCTTTAAGAATATTTCCAATATTTGTCCTCGTCAACCTAGGAATGATTTGAACATATTAATATTTATGTGTTAATTTCAGGCACCAGCTGGAACCATTTTCTTCTGTAGGTAGAAAGAGCATGGATTTTATTTCCAACACAACATTTATTTACTAGTTTCTAAAGATTACAGTAAACTTTTACCTAGATGCCTAACAAACCAAGTAATCAGGCAGAACCATGTACTAGAAGATTTATGATTTTTATAGGAAGGAAGATTGAACTCAAAAATTTTCCAAAATTGTCTTCTTAAGACCTAATTGGAGTGACAACCCAATCCATTATTTACATGCATATGAGGACTCATAGCCTTTGATTTGGAGATAATTGACTTTGTTGCATTTTCCTAGGGATACAAAGTCCTTCAGATATGTCTGATGTAGCCAACTTTTATGGTTATTCTCATTTAAAATCCATCTGTATTCTAAGATATTTTACAGAAACATACATGATTTGTTTTCTGATCTGGTCCATTGTTTCAATCAAATGAAGCAAAGAGTGTAATACAATTCAATCTTTTTATCATTGTTAATGTAGATGACATTGAAAACTGTGAAGACAGGGCAGCTAGGTGGTGTGGTGGATAGGGCATTAGCCCTGGAGTCAGGAGGACCTGAGTTCAAATATGACCTCAGATAATTAATAATCACCTGTGTGAACTTGGGCAAGTCACTTAACCCCATTGTCTTAAATAAATAAAATTTTAAAAAAGGAAACCGTGAAGACATAAACATTTAGTCTTGTATTTGTGCAGAAGCTTTCAATCCCAAAGAAAGATCTCTAGCTCTCTCTAAGAATGATGTTTCAATATTCAATAATCATTCATTCATTCAACAAGCATTTGTTATATTCACCTGTTATATTCCCTAGTCAACAAATGTGCTAGATGGTGGAGATACAAAAACCTGCCTCAAACTTACTTTAGGATACAGTTTGTACACAAAATAGCTAATATTATTCATGTTATCTCAATTTCCTATTAGTCTTCACATTTCCACTATTTCTAGATTACTGTCATGCCCCATTACGTTGTTGCTATTGTTTAGTCATTTTAATCTTGTCCAACTCTTCAGTGGTTTTCTTGGCAAAAATACTGGAGTCTTTTGCCATTTCCATCTCTAGATCATTTTTCAGATGACAAACTGAGGCAAAGTTAAGTGACTTGTCGAGGGTCATACAGCTAGGAAAGCATCTGAGTTTAGATTTGAACTCAGGAAGATGCATCTACCTGACTCCGACTGTGGCTCTCTATCCACTGTGCCACCTAGCAACCCTATTAATTTACTCCTCTATAATAAGCTGCATGAAGGTATGTTCTATATGAAGGCAGATGGATTTCATAGAAATTCATTTAGCTTAAACTTTGTATCCCTGCAACACACAGTATAGGGCTCTGTACATATGGAGTGGTTAATAATTTGCTCATTGATTGTTGTACATCTGTAGTTCTTTCTAGAACTATTCATTATCCCAAACTCAGTGGGTGATTAGTAAACAATAGTAGTCCTACTATGCACTGGAATGGAAATTTTTTTAGTTGTCATTCTCACTACCATCCATTGCTTTTACACCTATTTACAAGTAATTATTTGATCCAAACTAGTTTATGCCAGTAACTAGAGTATATTGCCAAGGCAATATTTTTCCTCAAGGTTTAAAAGTACCATACAATTTTATTTGAAGAAAAATGTCAACCAATTCAGCACCTACAGAGTCTCACTATTTTGGAAAGAGTGGTAGGTGCATTATAGAAATGGCAAATATCTGTTTTCAATTCTACTTCACACAAACTTTGACTGTAATCTTTAATGAGTTACATGTTTATCATGCTAAGGCCTCAGTTCCTTAGCAAAACAGAAATAATTCTGCTTACTATCATGAATTACCAATAATGCATTAAAGTCTCAAGTACTATAAAATTTGACAAAGAATCTGCATCATTTCTCTTCCCCAGTCTCTCAAGGTCCACAATAAGTACTCTTCCTTCAATGAAGTCTTCTCAAGTAAGTGAATTCAAATATTTTTCCACATCACAGAGGTCAGGGGTGCAGCAATCTGTATATAATTCTGTGGTTTACTCTTTATACGACAGAAGAAGTCTGAATTATTAAAATATTAAAAGATAAAACATGCTATTATAATATATATATACACATATATTATGCATTTCTAAGTTTCTAAACTTTTTCTGTGTCACCTATCAGCCTTCTCCATAACCCCCCCAAAATTCCTATTTAATTTCTCATGATGACCTGTGATATATCAAAAACTATGATGAGGGGCAGCTAGGTGGCACAGTGGATAAAGCACTGGCCCTGGAGCCAGGACTACCTGGGTTCAAATCCGGTCTCAGACACTTAATAATTGCCTAGCTGTGTGGCCTTAGGCAAGCCACTTAACCCCATTTGCCTTACAAAAACCTAAAAAAAAAACTGTGATTGGGGGAAAGTTTTGATATATTGCTGTCTCCTTCCCAACCATTTGGATTCCATCTTATACATAACGGCATTTGGTTATGTTCAGTTAAACATTTAACAAATACAATTATATGATACTTCTCTAATTCCTTAATATTTGTTAAAACTTCCATTTTTCCTTCTTCTGTTCCTGTTCTATAGTATCCTGATTGCCTAAGCAAAAACCTCATTTGTCTTCCTATCATTCCCCCCCCATATAATGTCCTATCCTTATGAATCCTATTCCTCTCCAATGTCTACAGACTCAATATTAGTCCCCCAAATCTCTATTCTAATACTTAACTATTACCTAACATACCTTTCTCTAGAATCTCAATACTATTCTTAACTAAAACCCCTTCCTCTTCCTTTTTGCACTTATAGAAGCAGATCCTCCCAGATCATTTTCTTCAATACTTGACTAAACTTGCCTCCTGACTTTCCACAGAATGGATTAGGAGAAACAAGGCATACTCCTTCTCACTGCCACTTCTAGATCCTCCCTCTGCTTAGTGTCAGACTGTGAGGTTCATTCCATCTAGATATCCAGCACCTGGTGATCCACAGCTTACTTACTGGATCCCAAGTAATTCTCCAAGATTTTGAGCTTGAGTAATGGCTTGGAAAAGAGTGGTGATTTAACATAAATAAGGAAATAAGGGCAACACTCCATGTAACCATTTATATGCTCATCAGATGATAGGTACTAGATTGGATGCTTCATAAATACTTATTGTTTGATTCAAGTACAGATGTTCTATTAGCCAATAGCAAATGCAAAAAAGAGTATTTTAGAAGAAAGGTGATAAAAACCAACTTTGATTATTCATTCTCACTATAAGGATATATATTTTGAATTGTAAAATTGGTCTTTTCTGAGATTATCACCTCTGGAAGTTCTCAAGAAAGAATCTGTATTTCTCAGCTGAAGATTTTGGAGAGCTCAGGGAAATTTTCACCCACTGAATCTGAAGGTCAAGTAATTTGAGTAGACAAACAAAAGAACAAGGTTTATTAGCATACTGAGGAAGACTGCTTGCCAAAAGCAGCTTCAGCTTTCTAGAGTACAGGTTTGTTTTTATATAACTTTTCCAGTCTGATTAGAGAAGAATCTTTTAATTATTTACTAGGTGCTAAGCATTGTGTTAAGTAATGGGGGTATAAATACAAAGTGAGTCAGCTTCTGCCTTCAAATAGTGTCCATTATAAGAGAGGGAAACAATAGATATAGGGGAGTCATAGTCATAAGGAGGAGTTTGGGTTTGCAAAGTTAA
The DNA here is from genome assembly GCF_037893015.1 of Macrotis lagotis. Classification (NCBI taxonomy): domain Eukaryota; kingdom Metazoa; phylum Chordata; class Mammalia; order Peramelemorphia; family Peramelidae; genus Macrotis; species Macrotis lagotis. Next base: position 402,552,750 of record NC_133666.1, read on the forward strand.
AAGGAAGATTATTTTCAAAATGACTAATATATAAATATGTTAAACAGAACAGCACATGTACAACTTTAACCAGACTATTTGCCCCTAAGCAGAATGAGGTGGGAAGGGAAGGTGGTAGAAAAATGTGTTACTTATAAATATGCAATGGATAAATGTTGGAAAAGACATGTAATTGGAAAAATAAAATATCAATTAAAGGTAAAATGAATTAAAAGGAAGATTATTAGATCATCAGGTTAATTGAGTCATATGTTTTTTCCAGTAATAGCAATAGTATTGATTTAATACAGTTCCAGAGTTTAAAAAAACAGAATGGGAATGGGGTAAAGGGAGATTCCCTTGGTCACTAATAACTTATGAATGTTTCAATGCATCTCATCACTTCAGTCCAGTAGTTACTATTAGATTCTCTGTCCTTCAGTGACCCTGAGGGTTAAGAGAAATGTGTTGCCATCTTTTTTTTTAATTAAGTTTCCCTATCTCACCATACAGGGTTCAATGGATCCAGTCTAACAGTTGATCATCATGAAAGTTTTGACTTACTTTGTTTCTGGCCTGGAATGAAAAAGCTACCTGGGCAAATTGCATTTAGCCAATTTACTTCACTTCACTCACTGAATAGTTGAAGCAGAAGTCAGCCTATTGCCTATCATAATTTTTTGCTATTTAGTCAAAGTATCAAACAAGTTTTTCAATTGTGTCCTATAGTCAGTCAGTCAAATCAATGAGATTTATGAAATGCCCACTAAGTGCCAACCACTGTACTAAGCACTGGAGATACAAAAAGAGGTAAAACCTTCTCTGCCCTCAAGGAACTCATAATCTAATAGGGGAGTCAACAACCAAGCAAATGATATTTAATATTAATTATATGTAACAAAGAAGCATCCTCTTAGATTCCTGATCAGCCTCAGACTAAAGGGACTCCTGCTATCAATTTATCCCTATCCTTTTCCCCCCACAATGGTCTAATCAGAGGAAAAAGGAGGTATTGAAACCAAGGATTCTCTGAGGGTGCTGACAGAGAACTAAAATTTGAAGTTACTGACAAGCCTAGCCTAGGGTAGAAATATACAGAGCACTAATATTTCAATTTGTGAGTTGTTAGAAGCCAAAAGTGAGTAATAGAGAACAGAAAGTTGGTTGCCAGAAAAGCAAGCATAAGATAGAAAACAAATTGAGGCCCAAACAAAGAATCATATCTGGGAACTATAAAAGTTTGTAAATAATAGGGCAGGCATGAGTTGCAAGGGGCACACTGGAAAGAAAGTACAATGTCAAGCTAGATTCAAAGAACTAAGGGCTCATGGTCTAAGCTTAAGCAAAAATTCCATTCACAATTTGTCACACTTTATACAATGAATGTGCTTGCAATGCTAAATCATTTATTCATCCAAATGAGTTTTAACTATGGACAACTCCCAATAATTGCTGGCATTTTTCTCATGGAAAATGGTCTGAACCATCATAGACCTTGTTATCCAAAGCTATGGGTTTTCATTTCCTAAAAAAGTAAAGTTTGTCCCAGAGTATTCATCCATGTGTGAGTCATAAATCATCAACATAAAAAATAGAAACAAAAAAGTTCAAACTTCCCATGAAATCTTAAAACAGGAATGGAAAATAATCATTCTAAGGATATATGATTTGAAACATGGAAAGTTTCTAAGAATCCATTGTGTTAATTTAAATGGAATAAGAATGATTATCACAACAATAATAATTTAGATTTATACAGCCTTTTACAGCTATATAGCTCCATCAATTTTTGATTAAGTCATGGTTGTCATTTTAGTAGAACACACGCACACATACACACACACACACACACACACACACACACAAACACACGTCTTTACTTGACCCAGTTGAATATCCCAATTTAGTTTTATCTTCATTAGAATTTTGCCCCAGATAACCTGAGGGTCAGTTGTCCTGATTGTCCCTGACATTACCATAATTCCCTATGTTTAAGATGGTCCCATGTATAAGATACACCTTAATTTGAGGGCCCAAAGTTTTTTTGAAATGTATTACATAAAACTATTGAATGCAAGTTTTATTCATCATAAAATTCATATAACTCCTCATCACTGTCGAAACACCCATCCATCAGTTCTTCTTCAACTGTGTTTGATGACAAATCGCTGTCTTGGGAGAGGCTCTGACTGCTCTCCTACCTGTGTTCTGGTCTGTGATTGACTAAAAGCACTCCTTGGGCAAGTCTGCTGCACGTACATATGCTTAATCCATTCTGTTTCAAGAACCTGAGACACCAATTATGTCCTCCTTTGAAATCAGTCCCTTCTCTTTCATCATCTATTCTTCTTGCCTCCTGCTGAAACATCTTTGTGGACATGGGAATTCCACTTGCCCATTGCTCTTCAATCCATCTCTTCAATTGCCTCTCTAGAGCAGGTCATTTGTCTGACTTTCATTTCATGGCCTTCTGTTGGGGGCATTTTCAATAGGGTTTCTCCTTCCCATGGCCAGTCTTGGATTTTTTTTCTCAGTTGGAGGAGAACCAAAATGACATTCAGCAACACAATTTCCATTCACTTTTGCAGACTGAATCACTTTGAACTTGAATTCAGCACTGAACAACAATCTTTTCTGAGCCATTTCTGGGCAGAATGTGGCAAAAAAAAACCACAACCTAATATACCAATGACAGATGTGAAACAATGAGTGCAAGACAATAAGCACAAAAAGTATGAAATGAAAGTAAAAAAAAAAATATCTGCAACCACTGTATAAGATGTTCCTGGTTTTTAGACCCCAAATTTTTTGGAAAAGGGTAGATCTTATACATGGGGAAATATGGTAGATGAGTCCTGATTCCTTGACTTGGTAGCATGAATAGAGAGAGTATTGGATTAAAAATGAAAGAACCTGGGATCAAGTCTGGGCTTTGCCTTTCACCACATATCTGACCTGTTTGTGGCTCAATTCTTTCATCTCTAAATTAAGAAGTAAAAAAGGAAGAGAAAGAGAAAGAAAAGGAAAGGAGGAGAGAGAAGGCATCAGAATCTATACTTTCAAAGTCATTTTTAGGAAAAGATAGAGAAGGAATAAAACCTGAAAGGTTGCTAGGAAACTTTGGACACAATAGAGATAAGTCACATTGGTCAAGGCAGGAGGAGGTAGTCCACAACAGTTAAGTGTTCATGGGTCTTTGCTTCAGACCAGTTTTTCCCAACTCCGGGTTCTTGACAACCACAGGATTAGGGGAGATAAGAAGTTTTTTGGAAGAGTTATAAGGTAGATCTAATTAATTTTCAACTTCTGAAGGGAAGGAAAAACCAACCAGCTAACAAGTAGAAAGTTTCTAACCTAAAAAGCATCTAGACACAGAAGATTCAGATTCCCTATTCTATTTAAGGAATAGAAAATCTGTTGATAAAAAAATAAGGTAGAAAAATATAGTAAGGATTTTTTGAGATTATAACAAAAGGCTATCTTTATTGTTGTTCACACTGTGAGTAGAGTCAATTAAAATTTTTTATTAATATTTTATTTGTTTTCCAATTATATAAAATAGTAGTTTCTACCTCTAATTTTTCTGTAAGGTTTTGGATTTGACAATTTTTCCTCCACCCTCCCTTCCCTCTCCCCATTCACCCATAGAAAGCAGTCTAATAATCTTTACATTGTTTCCATGCTATACATTGATTGAAATTGAATATGTTAGAAGAGAAATCATATCCTTGAGGAGAAAATAAAATATTCTAGATAACAAAATTATATAGTACATAAATACGACGCTTTTTAAAAAGTACATTTTTTAAAAAATTGAAGGTAATAGACTTTCATCTTTGTTTAAACTCCATAGTTCTTTCTCTGGGTACAGATGGTATTCTCCATCACAGGTGCACTAAAATTTTCCCTTATTATTGCATTGATGGAATGAGCAAGTCCATTAAGGTTGATCATCACTCCCATGTTGCTACTAAGGCATATAATGTTCTTCTGGCTCTGCTCATCTCACTCAACATCAATTCAAGCAAGTCTTTCCAGGCTTCTCTGAAATCCCATTCCTCTTGGTTTCTAATAGAACAATAGTGTTCTATTACGTACATATACCATAACAATTGATGGACATTCACTCAATTTCCAGTTCTTTGCCACCACAAACAGGCCTGCTATGAATATTTTTGTTCAAGTGATGTATTGACCCCTTTTCATGATCTCTTCAAGGTATAGACCTAGTAGTATTATTCCTGGATTAAAGGGTATGCACATTTTTATTGCCTTTTGGGCATAATTCCAGATTGCTCTCCAGAAAGGTTGGATGAGCTCACAGCTCCACCAACAATGTATTAGTGTCAGATTTCCCACACCCCTTCCAACACTGGACATTGTCCTTTCTGGTCATATTGACCAGTCTGAGAGGTGTGCAGTGGTACCTCAGAGATGCTTTAATTTGTATTTCTTTAATCAGTAATGACTTAGAGCAATTTTTCATATGACTATGTATAGCTTTGATTTCCTCATCTAGAAATTGCCTTTGCATATCCTTTGACCATTTATCAATTGGAAAAATGTTTTTTTAAAATTTGACTCAGTTCTCTACATATTTTAGAAATGAGTCCTTTGTCAGAAGTACTAGTTGTAAAAAATTGCTTCCCAATTTACTACATTTCTTTTCATCTTGGTTACAGTGGTTTTCTTTGTGCAAAAGCTTTTCAATTTAATGTAATCAAAATTATCTAATTTGTTTTTAAATGATATTCTGCATCTCTTCCTTGGTCATAAACTGCTTCCCTTTCCACAGATCTGACAGGTAAACTATTCCTTGATCTCCTAGTTGCTTATAATATTGTCTTTTATGTCTAAATCCTGTTCCCATTTTTTTATCTTATCTTGGTAAAGGGTGTGAGAGATTGATCTAATCCAAGTTTCTGCCATACTAACTTCCAATTTTCCCCTACAGTTTTTATTGAAGAGAGAGTTCTTATCCCAGAAGCTGGACTCTTCAGGGTCATCAAACAGCAAATTACTATAATCATTTCCTGCTATCTCTTTTGTACCTAATCTATCCCACTGATCCACCACCATATTTCTTAGCCAATACCAGAAAGTTTAGATGACTGATGCTTTATAGTATAATTTTAGATTCTTCTTTTGCACTTTTTTCCCATTAAATCCCTGGATATTCTTGACTTTTTTCTCTCCATATGAATTTAGTTACAATTTTTTCTAGCTCATTAAAGTAATTTTTTGGAAATTTGATTGGTAAGGTACTAAATAAGTAGATTAATTTAGGTGGAATTGTCATTTTTATTATATTAACTCAGCCTATCCATGAGCATTTGATATTTTCCCAGTTATTTAAATCTGATTTTATTTGTGTGAAAAGTGTTTTATAGTTGTTTACATAGAGTTTCTTTTTTTTTTTTGCAAGGTAGTGGGGTTAAGTGGCTTGCCCAAGGCCACACAGCTAGGTAATTATTAAGTGTCTGAGGCTGGATGTGAACTCAGGTACTCCTGACTCCAGGGCTGGTACTCTATCCACTGTGCCACCTAGCCGCCCCTAAGTTTCTGAGTCTGCCTTGGCAGGTAGAACCCCAAGTTCAATTAAAATTTTTTAAAAGTCAGTGTCTCAAGGAGATTGTTATTAGAGTTGATCTGTATATGTCCCAAAGAAAACATGTATAAACTAGCAATTTCTAGTCTTTTTTCTGTGATAACTGTAGCTTGGCTCAGGGTGAAGATATATTGAAACTCACAGTAGCATGAGTCTACCAAGGGCATTTTCAGAAAAAAAATCATGTAGGAAAAAGAGTAGAAAACAACAAAATTGTGTTCAGGGAAGAAGAGGAGTATATTTATCAATGAGAACAAGCTTTATCATAATTCTAAGGGATTGCTTAATTCAGCAAGAAATTTTAAGAGTTTTAGAGATCAAGGCCAGGCATGTTAATCTATAACAAAGGGCAGATCAAGGGAAAGAAGGAAATAAGATTAGAAATTTGGTCATCAATAACATAATTGTCTATCAGATGAAACCTCTTGGAGATTTTAAATGTAGTTGAAGGTGAATAAGAGTTCAGCTTGATTTTGCAATGCAGGAAGTCAAATAGGAATTACTCGAAGGTAGAGCTGTACAGTATTTATCAGAATTCAAAACAGACCCTGTCACTACAAGAAAAATGTTATCTTATATTGCACTGTAAAATTGAAAATTGAGAAGAAAGGAGGGAAAATTAATTCCTTAGGCCAAAAGATCACATTCTAGATTAGCAATTAGGAGATGGTTTAAGGGTGGACATAATGTGATTAGAGAGATTTTTCTAAAGCTCTTGTATATTCAAGGAAGACATTCCTATTTGGTGTTTTCTCTGTTATTTTGGGTAATAAAAAGCTGATGTATTTTCCTTACAGCATTAAATTTTATTGATAGTTCCATACTAAAATGAGACTATGCAATGAGGAAAATTGGAACATTCACTTGGCCAGCAGCACTTCTGAATAATGTTGTATGAATGACATTTAAAGTCAACATACAGCATAAAAAAGTAGAAAATTTCATTCACAAAAATTCCATTATTGTCACATACTTCCCCTCCCTTGACATGTCCAAACCTCTGAGACCATGACCATTCGCTGATCAAGTTCTCCATCAAGGCAATCAGGTCAAAAAAAGGAGTTAACCAAAAGGAGGAAGGAAAGGGAAAGCAGGTGCCTTATCAAACTATTATCCTAGTTTTCTACAAGACAAAGTACCAAAAGAAAAAGTACAATAGCATATATACACAGCAGAAGGAACTGACTTAGATATCAGAACCAGGTAAGAGATTAAAGAAAGAAGACAGACAAAGAAGGGGAGGAAGGGGCAAGAAAAATTCTTGTACTCCTGTTTAAAGTAATTTAAAAGTGAATCAAAAGTTCATGGTCCATTTATTTTGAAGTCCCTGATCAAGAGAGGGTAATTCAAAGGATTCATCTCTAAAATAAACAAAGAACTGAGTCAAATTAAAAAAAAAAGACAAACCATTCCCCAATAGACAAATGGTCAAAGGATATGCAAAGGCAATTTACAGATGAGGAAATCAAAGCAATCCATAATCATATGAAAAATTTCTCTAAATCAATAATTATTAGAGAAATACAAATTAAAACATCTCTAAGGTACCACCTCACACCTCTCAGATTGGCCAACATGACTAGAAAGGACAATGATCAATGTTGGAAAGGATGTGGGAAATCTGGGACACTAATACATTGTTTCTAGAGCTGTGAACTCATCCAACCTTTCTCAAGAGCAATTTGGAATTATGCCCAAAGGGCAATAAAAATGTGCACACCCTTTGATACAGCAATGCCACTACTAGGTCTACCCTGAAGAGATGAAAAAGAGTAAAAACATCACCTGTACAAAAAATGTTCATAGAAGCTCTGTTTGTGATGGAAAAGAAATGGAAACTGAGGGAAAGTTCATCAACTGGGGAAATAGCTTAACAAACTGTGGTATATGTATGTGATAGAACACTAGTGTTCTATTAGAAACCAAGAGGGATGGGAATTCAGGGAAGCCTGGAAGGATTTGCATGAACTGATGCTGAGCGAGATGAGCAGAACCAGAAGAATATTATACATCCTAACAGCAACATGGTAGTGATGATCAACCTTAATGGACTTGCTCATACCACGTGGACTGCAAGCAGGCACAATTTTGGGATGTCTATGATGGAGAATGCCATTTGTATCCTGAGAAAGAATTGTGGATTTTGAACAAAGGTCAAGGACTATTAATTTTAATTTTTAAAAAATGTTGTCTTATGTAATTCTGCTATATCTCATACTATATGTTTCTTCCTTAAGGATATCATTTCTCTCTCATCACATTCAACTAAGATCAATCCATACTATGGGAATGATGTAAAGACTAGCAAACTGCCTTCTGTTGGGGTGGGGGGAGGGAAGCAAGACTAGGGGAAAAATTGTAAAACTCAAAAATAAATAAAACCTTTCTAAAATTAAAAAAAAGCTAACTTTTTCGCTGGCTATGCTTTTGATTTATTTCATTACAAATAAACAGAGAACCTTTATATTAGGCAGAATTTCCATTTTCTTGGGTGGGGACTCTTTAAGAATTCCTAGAATAGAAGGCAGCTCCAACAAAGAAAATATTCTCAAGGCAATGGGACAAAACTTGGCAAGGAAAACTATCAAGTCAGAGAGTGAATAAAGTTAGGGAAGAGAGAATAAAAAAGAAGGGGGATGGAAAGGGCAGAGATCAGGCCAAGAGATTATCATAAGAAATTAGTGAGAAAAAACATTAGGTAGGTGTCTAAGTGAATAGAGAGTTGCACCTAGAGACAGGAAGATCTTAATTCAAATCTGTTCTCAGACACTAACCAGTGACCTGAATTGGACACTTAATCATTGTTTGCTTGTTTTCTCATCTGTAAAATGGGAATAATACCTAACTCCCAGGATTGTTGTGAAAATAAAATGAAACAATACTTGTAAAGTTTTTCATAGATTTTAAATGTATATATTATTATTATTATTATTATATTATAACATAATAATATATAAAGTTATATAAATGCTAGCTAGTATTAAAAGGAAAAATGAATCATAAAAACAGAAGGGACAATATGTGCAATGATCATAATGATAGAAAAAATAACAAAGGAAATTGCCATAAGTCATAATAATGAACATTTTTTCTCCCAGAATCTCTATGAAAACATAGCTTCTTCTTCTTTCTACAAGGCAAAGTGTTGTAAAGCAATCTATTTATAAGCATAAAAGCATCCACTATATAACCAGTCACTGAATGACAAAATTGAAATCCCTGTCCCAAGGATCTGATGCTTTTATAGGAGAAATAACATGTAGAGTCATAACCATACTTTATGTATGTATGTAATGTTTATTTCTCTATACTAAATGCAATATAAAGGAATTTGGTTAGGCAAGAGACTATCAGATGGGTACCAGGAAGGCTCTATGGAAGAACTGACTCGAGTTGAGTTTTGAAAAAAGTTAGAGATTCTAAGAGGCTGGGGTAAGGAAAATAAGTTTTCTAGGTCTGGACTTTCATTACTACCCTCTTTGAATTAATATCTAACCAAGGGATTTTAATACACCTGTTACTGAGATCTTTTCTAATTTTTTCTGTGAGGAGTCATTCAGAGAGAAAGAGAGAAGAAGAAGAAGAAAGAGGAATGAAGGAGAGGAAGAGGAGGAGAGAAGGTAAAAAAAAGAGGAGAAAGAGAAATAAAGGAAGGAAGGCCGATTAGAGTGATCAGATACTGTAGTTATCTTGGTCTTGGTAAAAAACCAGGACAATTAAAAGTCACCTACTTAACTGCCTGAATATAAATCAGTCACCTCTAGCCAGGGAACCCACATATTCACCTCATGAAAAATGAAGTAATTCTACCTGATTGGTGGATCTAATTATTGGGGAAGGAGAGTAGAGGAGGAAGCATCAGAGATAGCAGTTCATCATTGTCAGCATGTGCTCATTTCCTTGACCATATGTACGTGATATAGCTGAATGAAATGTGAAGGGGCATTTATTAGCAAAATGTCTAGGATTTTAAAATGCTGGAATGTAAGAGAATTAGATTATGGGTGAGGGAATGAATCTTCAGGAAAAAGTTCAGAAGCATATCTAATATCTTATAGGAATAGTTCATAGAATGAAAGGAATGCTGTCCTTCACCAGAAATTGTAGTCAGTGGTAAAGACTAGTTTTGCTACATAATACTCATCACTCCTAAAGAGTCTCTATCAATCCCCGCTTAGACCAAGATAATAATATGATGGATTAGAACTAGAAACAGAGTCAGAGTTCAGTGAAAAATGAGACTTGGACCAATGCCAAGAGAAGGAAGAAGGCTGGAAGTATGTCTCGATTCAAAGGGCAGAAAAAATAGAATTAACTGCAAGTTGCTACACTATATTTATACAGAACTGACTCCAGAGAATTGGGAAATGGTCGCTTATGTCCCTTCTAAGTCAAAGTTCTATTTATGTCAGCATGACTACAGCATGGCACAGTAGGAATGGGTAGTTATTTTCAGTGGACCTGGGTTTGAAGTTTGTCTCTGCCACTTCAAATCACTTAAACTCTCTAAGGCAATTTCATTATACATAATATAAGGTTAGATTAGATGTCCTATACAGGCCCTTCCTGGTCTAAATCTATAATACTATATATAGATTCTATAACAATCCTGAGGAAACCAGAACATCTCCCAAGGCCCTCTTGCAGCAAAACCCAATTTGTTCATAGAAACTTCATCACTCACTGGTGGATTTGTTGAGATATCACTGTAGGTATGTAACTTGAATTACTAGTCAATAAATCAATAGGAATATATTAAGCACTTAAATATGGTCAGGCATCATGCTAAGTGCAAATATGAAAAAATAAAAATAGTTCCTGCCCTCATGGTCTATCTTTTGCTTTTTTGGATCATAGAAGGGGCATAGCAAATTATTATTGTCTGACTGACTGATTTCAAAAGGTAACATGACCTTAACAAAATGCATTTCAATTTTCTGAGCCACATTTTCCTCATCTACAAATTCAATTAAATAGAAGGGATTATATCACTAAATCCTAAAACCCAATGTAACAATATGCCATATGGAAGTTTTCTGTTGTTGTTGTTCAATCATGCCTGACTCTTTGCGACTCCATTTGAGATTTTCTTGCAAAGATATTGTGGAGTAGTTTGTCATTTCCTTCTCCAGCAAAGTAAGGCAAACAGAGTTAAGGGACTTGCCCAGAGCACACAATTAGAAAAGTGTCTGGGGTCTGATTTGACCTTAGAAAGACGAATCTTCCTGACTTAAGACCCAATATTCTATCCACTGTACCACCTAGCTGCCCTATAAGGGGACTATAATGCTACAAATCTTTATGCTTTGGAGAATTGGAGAGATGAAGTTAGTGTACATCCTAGATCTAGTCCTTGAACTATTTTTTAAACTTAGAAATATAAGGGATCTTGGAGGTTGAATAATCCAACCCTGCTCTGAAAGTGTGAGATGGATTTTGTTATCCCTGTAATTATTCAGTGTGTGTTTGGCATATTGGTGTGTGAGGTAATTTTTTTCATCAGAAATTGTTTTAGAAATTATTCCTCCCCCCCACACACACACCCAATTTCATCCGTTCCCAAAGTGAAAAGCATCCTGGTCTCTCTTCATCCTGCCCCTAAGAATAAATTCTTTCTGTGTGTGAATTGATGTGGCTATTCCACTGATTTGGAAATCTTGCTGATAAAGAAAAGAGCTATAATAATTATCCAGCTAATCAATATTTCAAAGTGGTCAGAATTGAATAGAAGAAAAACACTATTGATTATGTTTAGAAATAATGCCATGCTCTGATGACTTCAAAATATATTGCCAAAAGGGCATCTAGGTGGTGCAGTGGATAGAGCACTGGCCCTGAAGTCAGGAGTACCTGAGTTCAAATCTGGCCTCAGACACTTAATAATTACCTAACTGTGTGGCCTTGGACAAGCCACTTAACCCCATTGCCTTGCAAAAAAACCCTAAAATATATATATATATATATATATATATATATATATATATATATTGCCAAAGATGTCTCTCTCTTTTTTCACCAATAATATCAAGTGATGCTGCTCCAAATCATAATACACCATGGCCACAAAAGAATAAAAAAAGATTGGAAAAAGGCAAAGCTAGTGTGTTGGGGATTTTTAATTGCTAGATAGCCCAAAGTGGGAGGGCTAGCTAACACAATGGGTAATGATCAGGATCCAAAGACTACAGTGTCCAAAAATTCTAATCTTATATAATAAGATAAAATTTAATAGAAGAATCAGTCCAACAAACAATTCACCTTGAAAAGATCTAGAAGGTTTCATTGACTGCAGATTAGCTATGGGTTAACAGCACAATCTTACCATTAAAAATTCTGTTATTTTAGACTGTATTAAAAAGGACTAAGGAGGTAATCCTTCTATACTTTGCCCTGGTAAGGTTGTATCTGGAGAATCTGGTTCTGGACAGTATTCTGTTGTGGGAAGGACAATCCAGCTTAGTTCAGAATATTTCATCACCAAATGTGTCACAAGGTAATGATTTTTTTTTGACAACAGTTCTCAAAGAAAGCTTAACTAAGTCATAGAAGGTTTCTAATCCACATAAGTAGAAGGAGCACAAAATCACATAGCCTTAAAGTATTAAATCATGGATATATAAAATTTCATCAACATCTCTCTCAAGCAAGTGATCTGAGCTTTTGTCTTAACTCTGCCACTAATAACTAATAGATATATACTTTGACCAATCATCTGACCCTAGGATCATAAATCTAAATCTGGAAAGGGTTTTAAATAACATCCATTCCAGCGGTGTCAAACTCAAATACAGACCACAAATCAATATTATCTATATTTTATTGCATTTTTATTTATTTTGTCATTTTATATTTTACATTTTAATCTTTTTTGATTGAACTTGTGAATTTTGCAAAAGACTTGAGGCAGTGAGCTACAGGTTTGACACTTCTGAGTGTCAAATAAATTCAATGACTGAATTTCATTGAGGAAACTGAAACAAGGGGAAATTTAATTAACTTGCCTGTGACACAAGTTGTAAGAAGCATATTTGAGCCCAAGTGTTCTGACTCCAGAGTATTATTTTCCATACTTTTAAAATTATCATATTATTATATCATTGAGTCCTTCTATTTTTAACATTTTAGGCATGATTCTATGGTTCAATCCTGAATCAATACTTAGAATTCCTAGATATGTAATATATGTGTAATATATATTAATATATGTAATATATGTGCAATATAACTCAAACCACCCCAGTGATAAGGCTTGGATATACAGTTCAACAGCATATATAGATTATATATAATAAATTTAAGCAACACAGGAGTCATCAAAAAGCACTTTGCCAGCTCCAAGACTAAAAGAAAGATGTGCAAATGTAAGCAGCATTTACTCAATTTTAAAATACATTTTTGCATCAGTATGGGTGGTCATTTCTCCCAAGCTGGTAAGGGAAAAAAAAGAACCAACTAAAAAAAATCTGATCTTTCTTCTGAGAGATAATAAATATTTATTTCCAGGAGAAACTGTATATCTGGAAAAGAAACACATCAATTGAATAGATAGTATATAAAATGATTGAGTGTCATGAGAAATAATCAAAGCATCAATCAAATAATCAAAAATACTTTAATCATAGGTTCATATTCCCATTCATAACTGCTTCCAAAATTAATTGCAATTACTCCATGTTCCTAAGCATCCAGTTATGGTGTAGTAGATTGAGAGTTGGAAAGGACCTTTGATTTCATCAGATCCAATCTCCTTATTTTACAAATGAGGAAATTAAGGCACACACATTTGCCACTGATGAAAAATTATATAATTAGTATTTCAGACAGAATTTGAACCTGTCCTCCTGAATCTAAGAGCAGGGTTATATCCATTCTACCGTGCTTCCTCTTCAAAATCAAACATGGACACCATAGTGCCTTAATGGCAATGATAATTTGATACATCTATTTGAATGTCAAACTTCTTATCTGCTTGTTCAATCTGTTGTCCTGACTGTTTTACAGCAGTTCAAATGAAACTTTTGTATCCTTGAGTTGTTCTAAGAAATAATATATCCCCCAGAAAAATACTAATGATAACTTTACATATGCTTTATTATACAAAATATTATTTCAATGGAGCTACATAATGAAACCAGTTTTGCTCATACTAGAAATGGCTGACAGAAATAGAAAGGAATCTGAACCCCAATTGAAATTCAGCACCTAATTCCCTCTCTCAATGAGAGGATCTTCAAAGAAGCATTTACAAAAGAAAATGAATGAGAATTGTATAGGATAAGACAAAAGGGGAGACTGCAATCTGAACCAATAAAAGGAATGCTCACATCAATGAAAGCCTAAATTGATGGACTATACATCCACTGGGTGGCATAACAGGTCACCTAGGTGACTGGGTCCAAAGTCAAAAAGACTCATCTTCCTGAGTTCAAAATTGGAGTGCTGGAGACTGAAGTCAGGAAAATTATTCTTCCTAAGTTCAAATCTGGCCTCAGACCCTTACTAGTTATGACTCTGGGCAAGTTACCAAATCCTCTTTGCCTCAGTTTCCTCCACTTAAAATGAGCTGAAAAAGGAAACAGCAAACCACTCTAGTATTTTTTACATGAAAACCCCCAAATAGGGTTACAAAGAGTCAGACATGACTGAAATGACTGAACAAAAACAATGACATATATCGGCTATCTAGGGACCAACCTAGCTAGTTTGGAAAGACTCATCACCAAGTGACTAGAGAGTAATGAATTTTTTGGCCACAGAACCTTCAAAGAATATTTATTCAGTCCTTAGTAAGCTGAACCATTGTAAGCTATATTTTTAAGCTATTCCTATTTTTCTTGGAGAAAGTATTCTTAGTGACAAAAATCATAGAAAAATCATAGATCTTAAAAAATTTTTAAAGTCCTATTAAGGTTCTCAAAAACATGATAGCTGGTTGTTTTTAATTTGTCCCCTAAATTTATAACCACATTTTATATGTGCTTAGGAACATTTGTCTTATCTTTTTTATTATTATTCTTGCTTACTGCCTCTTCCTGATTAGTTTGTAAACTCCCTGAAGGCAAGGAACAAACATGACATACAATTTATTTTGTACTGTACTTTTATACCTGGTAGTCCTCTCCTCACCCACAATGGGCAGTTAGTACATAGGATATGCCAAATACAATTCACAATAGTAATCTCTAGAGATGAATTTGAGCGTGAAAATTGAAAAATTGTGTGATCTAAACTCACAAGCATCATTTGGTATCCCTGGAAACTCACCCCATGTTTAGTGAAATCAAATCACCCTGTGAATAGCAAGTTGCCTTAACCACCACAGTTGCCATAACAGTTGCCTATCTTGCAGCCAAACTGACCAAAGGCAGAGCCAGCTGCTTTCTTTAATGGAGTGGCAGAGAGCTAAGAAAGGACATCATTTCCCCTGGAGGAATTACAACATTAGTGGAGAGTTTAACCCTGTGGCCTTTCATGAGTTGTGGGCCCTAAGTGCCATCCCCCGCCCCCCGAGGCCAGGGTTAGATTTTGCAGCTGGAACTAAGTGAAGATTATTCAATGTGGTTACCATCACTGTCACCTCCTTGCTCCCATGAAGGAGTTTCAGGGCTGAAAGTTTAATGGTTCTTTCTTCAAACATCAAGAACATAGAATGCTTGACACCCATAGTGATCACCACAAAATCTCAACTCTAGTCAAGTGTTTGCATGTGAATTAAAGCTGAAGAATACAATTATTCCTTCTTTAAAAACTTGTTTAATTTCAGTGTTTGTCTAAAGGAAAATGATATGAGGTAAACCATTTTAAGAAAATGAACATTAGGAAAAGGAGAACATTTTTATCAAGTAGACTTCTGACAACCCATGAATTTAAATCAAGTCAAACATGATTGACCTGAAAGCTAACAGGACTTCATTTAAGCCAAGGTTTGTAGCTGCTGTCATGATCTTGCCTTGGAAGAAGGATAAATCATCAGCCTAGTCACCATATCTCAGTTTCCAGTAACATTAACCACCTGAATAGCTTCTTTAAATAGAAGAGAATTTTTCTATATATTCCATTTCTTTAAGACAATCTAGTCATTTTGATTATCCAGATGCATTCATGAGAGACAAGTGAAAATGAGGGTCTAGGAAGGAAAGTGAACACCAATTCTGAAAAGGGAAGACATAACCTGTCACATTTGTGGAAGGCAAGAGGTTAGCAGGATAATCTTTATTGTTATGAAGTCTTTAGTTATGGGTCTTTATTGTTATGAAGGTAGCAGGAAATCCAGAAACCAAGAGAACAAAAGAACCCAGGAGCCCAAACAAAGGAAATAGTTAAAAATAGATACCAAGAAAAGACATCAGTTAAAGTAAGCAAACAAAATGCAAACAAGACAATGTGAAAGAACTATCATGGAGACAAGCAGTTTGGAACAATAGAAATCAGTCAATGAATGGTACATGAAGCTTGAATTGTCAAAAGGAAGAAGATGGGTTACTAGGCAAGCAATAGGCTCTGTTCCAACTCTTGGGTTAGAGAGTTTGACCATGCTGGCATTGCCCTTATTTCAAAAGGAAAAAATGAGAAGGATTCAGAGGACTGAAATAAACTTAGCCAGTCACAACAAAGATCATTGTTTTTCATTCCATCCACCATCAGCCCTTCCCAATAACAGAACATACTTAGACACATCACTAACTAACCTTCACAATTATCATTAAATTCAAGATTGATCTTTTTATGTCATTTACAATTTGTACCTTTAAAAAAGAGTCGGAGCAGTTAGGTGGTGCAGTGGAGAGAACACTGGCCCTGGAGTCAGGAGGATCTGAGTTCAAATGTGACCTCAGACACTTTAATAATTACCTAACTATGTGACCTTGGGCAAGTCACTTCACCCCATTGCCTCTTAAAACCAAAAATAATTTAAAAGGCCATTGTATCATGTCTAGTTTTTATTTTTCCTCTTGCTTCTACCTATTGCACAGAATTACAGAATTTGAGAGCTTTAAGATTTTAGCAGTCATCCTCCTCACCCTATATAGGAAAGAAATCCCCATTGTAGTATAGCTAAGGTTTGTCCTTCCTTTTCGAAGAAGACCATGATATCAGGGAAGGTGATGTCATGACAAGCACATGAATTGCATTTGAGAGAGGGGATGCTGTGCTAAGTGATCAGCCTCACTTTCTCCTCCAGAGCCATCTGGGCTCAATGGCCAGATATGAATCAGGACAACTGGAGATGATACTAAATGAGGGACAATTAGAGTTAAGTGACTTGCCCAAGGTCACACAACTGGTAAGTAGCAAGTGTCTGAGGCCAGAATCAAATTCCCATTCTCCTGAAACCAAGGCCAGTGTTCTCTCCACTGCACCACCTATCAACCCAGTATAGTACATCTAGCCTCTGGTTGAAGGCCTCTAAAGGAAGATTGCACATTACTTCTCAGGGCTTTTCATTACACTTTTAGACAACTCTAATTGTTAGGAATTTTTTTTCTTGACATCAAGTGTAAATTTCTCCTTTCTACCCATTGCTACTGGTTCTCCAAAACAAAACTATTCCCTCCTCCATATGACAAGTAGTTTAGATCTTTGAAGAAAGTTATAGCATGCCCAAGTCTTTTCAAGGATAAACATCTCCCCAATTCAATTACTTTAATCATCTCTCATATTACATGACCACAAGGTCCTTTCCTATCCTAGTGGTCCCTCTCCTAATACTCTCCAGTTTAATAATGACTTTATTAAACTATAAGATTCAAAACTAGTCCCTGAATTCTAGATAAAGTCTGACAAGGGAAGGCCTCAATAGAGTTCTACAATAGAACAATCACAGCAAAATTCCTGGAAGCTATTTCTTTCTTAAGACAGCCCAAAATCACATTAAGATTTGTTTTTGGAGGGGGCAGGGAATCTTCTTCATAGTCCTGCTTATTCTAATTGAGGTTACAATCCACTAAAATTCCCAGATCTTTTGCAGAATAACTATTCTCTAACCATGCTTCCTACATTTTGCACTTAGAAAGTTGACATTTTAGATGTATACTAAGCTTCATCTTACTAAATTCAACCCAATGGTCTAGGCTGTCAAGATCATTTTAGATCCTGATTGTCATGTATTGTGTCAGCTATCCCTCCCAGGTTTATGACAACTGTAAATTCAATGAAAATGCCATCTGTACTTCTATTCAAATCATTGATAAAATGTTTAATGTGCAAGATTAATCACAGATCCCTATGAAACTCCTCTTCAGGCTTCCAGTCATGTTGACAATAAACTACTATTTAAATATTGCTGTCATGAGTGTTTCTACAATAGAGTAGCTATCACATTTTGAAGTTTAGGGTAACCATCTTCACAGTCAGGTTTTCCAACATTCCAGTTTTATTCAGTAGTTCTAGATGAACCAGTTATCATAATTGATAGTGTGTTTTTTATAAGCTGATGTTAAGACTAGGAGTCAGTGATTCATGCAAAGATATGGGAATTCTATAGTCTCACAGGATCACAGTTGTGAACCTAGAAGTTATGCAAGAGCCATCAGCTCTAAACTATTCATTTTAAATATGTGGAAACTGTGACCAAAGGTGATAAAATGAATTGTTTGAGGTCACAGCAATACGTGACAGAGGCAGAATTCTAATCCAGGTTTCCTAGCACCTTTTCCACTTCAGCTTGATGGTTTTTTTCAGTAGGGATGTTCTTATGTGGACACCCACCCATCAGTGTCCCACTGCTTTTTGGTAGATACAATTTATTACAGTGTAAGTGAGTGCAATCATTTTCAATCATATCCAACTCTTTGTGATGTCATTGTTTCTTAAAAGACAGGATAGTAGCCTGTCATTTCTTTCTCTGGCTTATTTTACAGATGGGGAAACTGATGCTAACAGGATTAAAGTTCACAAAATCTTCCTGACTCCTGGTCTGTCTACTGCACCACCTAACTGTGTGAAAAATCTGAATGTGAAAAATGTGAAAGATTCACATCACTACAGTGGTATGACCAGATATGATGTGTATTAAATGCTTTGAAAACTCTAAAGCCTAAGAAAATATGAATCTTTTACTCTATATCACCTAGTCACATTAACACAGGGCTGTAGGTATATTAAGATGATTTAAATGTTAATTTTAGTATTCTTTAAATGATAATTTTAGCATTCTTCAATTCTAGGCAGCAAGGTACAGTGGAAAAAATGCTCAGATTGAAGTCAGTGGATCGGAGTTCACATCCTAGTACAGCTAGTACATGAATGATCTTGAATATAACATTTAACTCTATAGGTCTCAGTTTCCTCATCTATAAAGTGAGGGAGCTGGACTTAACAACCATTAAATTCTCTTAAAGCTCTTAATCCTATGATACTCTTGAAAAACTGCTTGCTAATATTTCTAAATTACATCATACCAAGATGAAGGAAGAAAGGATGGGGGGGGGGGAGAAGTGATATCAGAAACAAAGTAAGAAATCAGGGTTGATAGAGCTAAACCAAGGGTTGGACAGAAAGATTCAATACCTAGCACCTTGTATTTTGTAGAAGTTTAATACATGATGAATTGAATTATGATAATTGGAACTAAACATGGAAACAGGCTGGGCAAAGGGGCAGCCCAGTAGCCAAGAATTATAAGCAAGCATGGTACCCAAGATCATTGTAACAGAGGTGGGGCTATAATAAATAGACTACCCAACTTGGAGTCAGGAAGCCCTGGATTCATTCATATACCTACCTACCAACTTGCTGATCTTGGGCAACGCATTTTACTGTTCTATGCCTCAGTTCCATAATCTGTAATATGAAAAGGTTGGAATTAATGGCCTTAAAGAGTCCTTTCAGGTATGTATTTATGATCTTATGTTGGTAATAAGAAACCAAGCAACTATTGGAGACTAAGCTGAGACGGGGGGTCTGCAACAAGACCAACAATTGGAGTTCCAAAAATAAAGGCAAAACAGTGGCTTGGGAAGCAGGGAAGGGAAGTTAAGGCAAACTGGGATTCAACACCTAAACAATCAGTCCTGCCATAGCCAGAAATTTAAGTCAATTCAAAAAAAAAATCTAACACCTGCCCACTATGTACAAGAAGTATGCTAGGTATGGGGCTTACAAAGACAAAACAAAAAAAAATGTCCTGGCCCTCCAGGAGTTTACATTAGACTGGAAGGAGTATCTGGAATTTCAGGAGGGAGAGTACAAATAACTGAAGATTTCAGGAAAGGTTTTCTATAGGAGGTGACACTGAGCTCTGTGTGTTGTGTGTGTGTGTGTGTGTGTGTGTGTGTGTGTGTGTGTGTTTTGTTTTGTTTTGTTTTAATGAATTTATGGATTTTTGTCTATCAGTTGAAAGAGAGGAAGAGAGCAGCACTGGAGCCAAACAAAGCCCAGAGGAAGACTGCTCCTGTGTTTTCTGCTGAGGCAGGAGGCAATCTCAGAGCATGGCCAGCCCCAGGGCCTGCAAGTGGGCGCAAGGAAGGAATGTCAGGAATATGGGAAGTAGATGTTCCTGGCTGGAATACGAAACGTGGGGGCAGATACTGACACACTGTAAAATACCACCATCTTGCCTGGGATAACAACATTCTGGTTGTCTGGGGGCCAAAGGAACAGCCAGAGTGCATTTGAACAAGTGAAGCATTTCTCCCTAAGTGATAGGTGTCCGATTTCTCCTATGCTCACTCTCTGGCCAAGGTGGCCCTCATTCAATCTAGTGGCCTTCAGTAAAGAAAGAATTCACATTCTTTGTGGTGGTGCCTGGAAGTCTATGATCTTTTTATGTTGCCCTCCTGCCCTGAAAGGCAGAAAGATCAAAACATATAGACCTCTTATAGTGCTGATAAAAGGGAAAGATCTTTGAAAGGAGAATTGTATCAGTCCTACAAACCTTCAATCAAATGGAGGGCAGGTCACACTGAGAGCCATAAGTTTTTAAAGGTTTGGGGAGGAAAAAACAGACAGCCATAGTATAGGGTAAATGAATCAAATAGGAATTTATTCAGTACCTCCTGAAACAATTGTCAATGTACTCCAATTCAATGTCTTAATATTTTGCTTTTTTTAGCTATGTGTGTATGTTCACACACACATATGTGTATATATATATATATACATCATAGATACATACACACATACATACATACTAAGTGACCTATTTTATATGTGACTAATGTTATAGTGGTAAGGAATTCTTGAACTTATTAGTGTATTCAGTAGTCATTCTAACAGAGAAATTATTTTCCTCTGCCCAAGAAAGTTCAGACGGAAGCTAGCGGCAGATTTTTATTTAGGTACGTCCATGGATCTTAGAAAAAGTCAAGTAATGAATAAATAGTAAGAATATAATAAGATATATCACCTACCATGTTGCAGACACTATATTAATTAAACATATTATTAATATTATCTCATTTGCTCCTCACAGTAACCCTAGGAGGTAAATATTATTATCATCCCAATTTTGCAGTTGAGAAAAATCAGACAGAGGTCAAATGTCTTGGCCACAGTTACAAGCATTTAAGGTGGGATTTGAATTTATGTCTTCCTGACTTCAAGCTCAGCTCGCTATCCATCATTCCATCTTGTTATAAATAGGCATGCCTAGCAACTCTGGACTAGATGCAGATTCTTGTCTGCAGCCTTCAATAGGATCCTTTACAATCAATTCTTCCTATCTTTCCAATCTTTTCATATTTTAATTCCCTCCAAATATTCTATCATCCAACAATACCCCTGTTTCTTAAACACATACCATTTCCTGGCTCATTTGCTTTGCACCGGCTCTCCACAAAGTTTAGAAAGACTTCCCCACTCAGTTCCACCTTTAGACAACCCTGGCCTCTATGTTTTTTCCCTCAATAACTCAATTTTATTTTCAGTCCTGAATTCTCTTCAGTAACAGCCACATTATAAAGATAATCAACTTTGAAAGACTTAGTAATATAGGCTTTTTTCAAAGCCCAGTTCAAATTTCATTTTTGGCAGGAGGTCTTCCTGGTCCCCTCCCCACTTCCAGCACATAAGCCTTCCTTTCTATTATTGCCTTCTTTTTTCTCTATATGTATCTTATATTGGCATTGCCGCCTATGAAGGACTATGGGAAAATATCTTCTCCATCTGCCTATAAGCAGAAAAAGGCAAAGCAGCTGCTCAACTTGCTGAAATCAATTATCCATGGATCTATTACCTTTCCCAGATAATTAAAAAAAAATTCATTTGGCTATTCAGCCTTACAACCTATATTGTATTTTCTCATCAATTTCCTAATGTTAATCCTATGACTTTCATTTAAATTCATATTGCTCTGGAGCAGCTAGATCAGTGGATAAAGCACTGACCCTGGAGTCAAGAAGACTTGAGTTCAAATCTAGCCTCAGATACTTAATAATTACCTAGCTGTGTGACCTTGGGCAAGTCACTTAACCCCATTTCCTTGTAAAAAATCAAAATAAAATGTTTTTTTTTAATTCATACTAGTGGGCAGCTAGGTGGCCCAGTGGGTAGAGCACCAGTCTTGGAGTCAGGAGTACCTGAGTTCAAATCCAACCTCAGACACTTAATAATTACCTAGCTGTGTGGCCTTGGGCAAGCCACTTAACCCCATTGCCTTGAAAAATCTAAAAAAAAATTCATACTACTCTCATTTAATTTTTCAGTATTTTTCAAACGATCACAAATCTTTTTAAATACTCAACATAGATTCACAGTTTAGCTAGGTTTCCCAGTTACTTTGCTATGATCTGTCTCTTACCTTTATCAAGAAATATAAATGCCTTGATTAAGTTGATAAGATAATTCTCTGTTTTAATGTGTTCCTGGGGGGAGTTCAGGCTCTGATTATGACCCTTGTTCAATTCTGTGCTACTGCCTTTTCTCACTTTGCACTTTTCCTCCATTTTCAGGACCTTTTGAAACTGAGTCATAAGCTGAAGGACTTTCCATTTGTGATTCACAGTCAAAGGGTAATAACCCTCCATTCAATGACAATTCTCAAGGAAAGCAACCTTCCTTAACTTTTAACTCCATATGGTGCACTCTCTAGTTATGTAAGTCTCTAAAGGTGATTAGTCGTTATGGGCTATGTCTAAGACTTACAACTGCAAGAGAATCTTAGAGATCATCCAATCCAAGTGTCTCAGGTAACTGAAGCTCAGGAAAGCAGATGATTCCTTCAAAGTTATATGCAATAAATATCAGAATTAGGATTAGAACCCTGGTTAACACCACATGTAGGAATCTTTTCACTATGACATAATGTCATTAGGTGCAAAACTATCTGGTTCCAATATTAAGTCAAATGAAGTTGATAACATTTATTAAGCATCTATATTGTGCAAAACATGAGAATGTTCATGGGAATATAAATCTTGGGGTGGGGGGGGAACAGTTCCTAACCTCAATAAACTTAAATTCTAATGGGGATGGAAGGAGGAACATAATAAGAAGCTAAGAAATAGGAAAGGGAGCAAAATAGAGAGACTAGGTTCCCTTGCAGGAGCATAGTTGAAAAAGAAGTCATGAGTGTTAGGAACAGAGTCTAGAGAGGAATGAAGTAATTTAAGTCAGTGATGTCCAATTTACATAAACTCTAGTCATCATTCAAAGTCCCCAGTCATCCCAACTTGATAGTGAAATGAATAGAAAATCATACACTGAGAGGGCCTCTCTTTTTCTTCCACAAATCAAATCTGAATTTAATACCAGGTGACCTTGAATTTCTAAGTTTAATGCAGAGAAGAACCAATAGGGAAGTATTGCTTACTTAGTATTGTTTCTTTTAATCAGCTTGCCTTGAAAATAAAACTGGATACATTAATCCATGCTCCATTCTCTGATTGTTTGGCATTCCCCAAACTCTCCTTATGGATATCCCCAAATTTTCACAGAGCTTACTCCAAACAAATGCTACAGTGAGTTAAAAACACTCTCTATAATCACTTTAAAACTGAATTCATAAAGCCCCCACAAGTGTGTTTTCCCTTACTAGTTAGATAGAAAACACATTTAGTTCAAAAAAAGGACAAGTATTAAAATTGCATATTGAGAACATTAGTGATGAAAATTTCTCCATAAATGTGGACCACATTCTGCCACAAAAAATGGAGAAGTACAAACATACATATAGAATATGTGTGTCGGGATCCATGTTTATGGGATGAAGTATGATCTCAGGTCTCCAGCACTGAAAGCCACCCAGATTTATTGCCAATATCATTGTACTACTCCCACCTATTTTCATGTGATAATGAGGGAGGTAATAGTCCCATTGTACACTATTTTCATGGGAACTTATTTGAAATCATGTGTTCAGTTCTAGCTGAAATAGCTTAAAAAAAAAGATATTGACAAGTTGAAGAAGAAGGTCAAAAAGAAGAAAACCAAGCGTTCACATTGTAGAAAGATATGTTGAAGGAACAAAAGATGTTTAGACCTGAGAAGAAAAGACTCGGGGGATATGATAGCAATCTTAAAGCATTTGAAAGATGTGTGTGTGTGTGTGTGTGTGTGTGTGTCTGTGTGTGTGTGTGTGTCTGTGTGTGTGTGTGGGTGGGAGAGAGAGAGAGAGAGAGAGAGAGAGAGAGAGAGATTTTGCCCCTGAGGGCAGAATCAGGAAAAATGAGCTGCAAAGAAAAAAACTTAAGCTGGATATTAGGAAAAACTTTTTAAAAATTAATCCTTAGAAAAAGTAGAATGTATGCCTCAAAAAGTGAAGATTTCCTTCTCCTTAGAATTGTGAAATAATACCACTTGTCAGGGATGCCATTTATAATGGATATTCTTTTCATGTGAAGCTCCAATTCTGTAATTGCCTAATTCATGTATACTGCTCATTGGTAGTAGCTGCTGGAGTTTGCAGTAGGTGAACTCAGTACATGGTTGTGGAAGTTCTCTCTTCAATTAGAATAATCTTAGATGAAATACTATTTTTTTCAAAGGAGTGGGCTCTTCCATGACTCTTTTGGATTAAAATCTAAAGCTTTTCTTGCTTTATCTCTTTTAGAAAAAGGCAGAAGCCCAAACTCACTAATTCATTGAAATGAAAAAAAAAAAATAAACCTTCCCCTATTTTGTTGTTCTTGTTGCTGCTGTTAGCCCACCCCGGACTCCTTGTCTTGCTAAAATAGACTTCCCTTTCCAGAAAAAAAAGTCCCTGCTCTAGGTCCCAAGTATTGGAACAAGCTAGTCAGTGCCCCAGGTATAAATCCACCATTTAAAACACATTTCTTCATCACTAAAGGCTAGGTCTCTATCAGAAACATTGCTTTAGCTTGGAGATGGAAAGTCTATGTAATATTCTGCTTAATTTGAACATACTGAAGTGTTTTTGTTCAGAGGCTACTTAGCTAGTTCTAACAAACTGCCAAAGCATCTCCAAGTTTCCAGTTCCAAAAGTTCTTTTGCTCTCTCATGGAGTAGGAATGGAAACTATACAGGAACAAAACTAAACCTAGGGGAAATACCATTATCTCCCTCATGCCTAGTAATATTTTTTAATTCTGAAATTTTATTAAAATGCATTGACTACTTTTGGAGACATCCTTGGCACTCTTCACTGTCCCACTGAGGCAATTACCTATTTTTTTTTCATTTTGGGATGACTCCTGCTTTGTCCTTAAGAGAGTAGAAACTGTGTCATCTGAATCCAAGCCATTCAACTACAGGGAAGTGATATCAAAATAAAGTATATAGCATTTGACACAACCATTTGGCACAAGGACAAATAATGAATCAAAAATACTACCCACAGTTCATCTTTCTGACAGCCATTGTCTATTCATATTACAGCCTTTCAAATGTATATGAACCAGCAAAACTTTTCGAGTCTTGAAGCTCACTCTAAATCATAAAAGCAAAGGAGCAATTACGAGGAATACAGACTATTACTAAAAGGATCTTTAGGACAAAGTTTGTTATAATTCTATTGCTGTAATTGAATGTAAGCTTCTATGGAGGGTTTGATTTTCATCTGTGCAACCCCAGAAACAGATCCCTTGTGTATCTGTGTATTTTGCCTATGTATATAATAAGCACTCAAAAGGTACTTATGAGCAGCTAAGTGATACAGTGAATTCAGTGCTACCCCTGAGGTCGGGAGGGTCTGAGTTCAAATATGACCTTAGATACTCACTAGCTGATGATGTTTGTCCTTCATTCTCAAAAAAGATCATGAGATATCAGGGAGGTGATATCATGACAGTGATAGTGAGAGGGTGCTGTGGTAAGACATCAGCCTCACTTTCTCCTTCAGGATCACCTGTATCCAGTGGCCAGATATGAATCAGGATGATTGGAGATGACCCTGGATACAAGGCAATCGGGGTTAAGTGACTTGCACAGGGTCACACAGCTAATTAGTATCAAGTGTCTGAGATAGAATTCAAACTCCCATCCTCTTGACTCTAAGGCCAGTATGCCACCTATCTACCTTTATCTTCTAATTAAGGGTCTGGGTGACTCGCTTGTCCTGTTTGCCTCATTTTTCCTCAATTATAAAAAGAGCTGGAGAAGGAAATGGCAAACCACTCCAGTGTCTTTGCCAAGAAAACCCCAAATGGGATCACAGAGAGTCAGACATGACTTAACAGAAACAACTTAACAACAACAAAATAGAATTATTTTGTTCTCCAACAGATAAAACTTTTTAAAACTTGTTATGTAAACCCAGAATAAATTAGAATCCCAGAGCTTTTCTGTGAGCTCCTGCAAGACTGCAAAGCCTGACAACATGAAAATTAAAAGATCCTAAGTAAGTTTCAGGTTTCTAGGGAGGTGTTTCTTGTGCAGCAGTAGACCACTGAAGGAAACCTCTGGAACTTCTTAACACCCCTCAAACTTTCTTGGAGAGGTATGAGATACTTCAAAGGAAACTCACTAATTTTCCTGACCTGAATTTTGCCATTGGTCCTTCTCACATATAACCTTACCCAATAAAACTCTACATCCAGAGGTCCCCATCAACCTATTGCCCTACAAGGTTTTCTCCAAGCCTTTATTTAAAAGAGTATTGTCCTATTTATGGACCAAAGGACCTTCTTACCAACCAATAAAGATTAATCATTTTGTTTTACCTGGGCAATTTACCCTCTACCCCCTAGCCCAAATTTCTTTCCAGATGAGGGTTATTAGTCTCAATTAAATCAATGAATATTCCCAAGTTTACTATGGTACAAAGTAGTGAACAGAATTTTGTGATACTTAGCTCTGTTGATACTTAGGTGAAGGAGCTGACATTCAACATGCATATATAAGCATATTATAAAAATAATGTATTAAAAATACAAGGGAATGGGGAGGTCTTTAGAATCTGGGGAAGTCAGGAACAGCTTAATGTGTGTGTAAGCTGGTCCACAAACTTAGCTTTGAAGGAAATTAGGGATGCTAGTAGAAGAGAAGAGAAATAGGCATACATTCTAGGCAAGTAAAACAACCAGTGCTAAGTCAGGGAAATAGAAAATGGTCCATAATGTATGAGGCACACAAGAAGATGAGTTAATATGGACCTAACAGAGTTTGAAGGGATTTAATATATATTATGAGGTCAGAAATATTGGTGAGGGAAAGATTGTAAAGTTTATATTTGAGGTTATGAGGAGTCATTGGAGTTTATTGAGTAGGAGAATGAGGAATGCTGCACACTTTAGGAAAATCACTTTGGCACCTGGGTAATGTCGACCTTCATCTAATTTCATGCTAAACTTTTTTTGAGACCTCATAGTCTTCACAAGGAATAGTAGAGGAGACCCATAAACTCTCCCACTACAAAGAGCGAGCCATTTGATGAGATGGAATCAGTCAACCACAGTAGTGATATACTACTTAAGAAATCATTTAATCCCAAATCCCAGAAATTAATGAGTCAATGGGTTCTCTGACTCCTAGCCCGTGCATATTTTTCAAAGGAAAAGCAAAAATAAAGTCATATAATTATCCTACTAGGAGTCCCCTTCCCCTGTCCCTATGACCCTTTTATTTTCTAATCTACTGAATCTTTTGGTGACTATAATGTCTAATACAAAAATTGGGACTCATAGTCTGACAAAATATATTCTTTCTCAAAGTTTCATTAAAAAACATAAACTTTCAGGGTGGCTAGGTGGCACAGTGAATAGAGCACTGGCCTTGGAGTCAGGAGTACCTGAGTTCAAATCCAACCTCAGACACTTAATAATTACCTAGCTGTGTGGCCTTGGGCAAGCCACTTAACCCCATTGCCTTGCAAAAAAAAAAACTAAAAAAAAAAATCTTTCTATTCTTGAGGTCAGTAGTCTCCCATAAATTTCATGTAGTAACCACTTTTAATTCCCACCTGAAATTCAGCCCTACCCCAGAAGCTAAGAATAACTATGCCCTTTGGCAAGGGTATATAAAGATCCATAAGTCAACAGTTTGTGAATTTAGCACTCTCTAGTCCTGTGTTGACCCTGTAGCCATCTAATTGATATTTTCTCATTCTCTTGTGACCAAACTCTTGTCTTAAGTACCAGGAACTTATAGTTCCTTGCCTGGTCCCTGCCTCGTCCCTGCCTCAAGTTGCATAACTGGAACCCTAGTTTACTCCAGAACCAATTCATCTGGTATTTCTCTCTCTATTTTCTACCTCTGAACTTCAATCTACTGCCTACTTTTATGGAGTTCTGCTAGTCACTTACCTGCTACCTGCTGGATTTACCTGAGATCTGAGTCTTTGATTGTTTGGACTGGTTTGTCACTAGTCACCAATTATTTGTCACCAATAACTGAACCCTAGTTATGAAAAAAATCCTGATTGTTTTTACCCTACTGTCAAATTTAACATAATGTCTATATTATATCTGGTTATAAGTAAAAAGAACTCTCCTATGTAGAAAGTTTCAGGTCCTGGTTCATGCAGTTTCTCAGCAAAGCATCTTTGGTCAAGAAAAGGGTCCATTCAATCAGAATCAGAATTTTCTTGTCCCTATCACAATTAAAGGGTTCCCAATCCCAGTTCATCTCCTTGTTAAGATCAATTTAGTGTACATACAAGCACACACACACACACACACACACACACACACACACACACACACACACAAAGGGACACATGTGCACACAAGCAAAAATATCACTTGTAAATTTATAAATCACTCATTCAAATTCTGTAACCTATTTTACATTATTTGGGTAGTTGAAGTAGTTTGTCTATAGGTCTGGAGATAGATTAGGGACTAGACTGTAGCTATAATTTTCTGCACAAATGTACTAGATAAAACAGAATGAATGAGTTCAACAAGAGAAAAGGATTAGAGAGAAAAGAGACAAGATCAAGAACATTCTTAGGCAATTAATTGGAGGAAAGGGTAAGTAAGAAGAAGTCAATGAAGGAAACAGAAATAGAACAGTTTGGAAGAGAATCAGACTTTTTATTTAATTCTATTAAATATTTATGAGTAGCATCATGGTAGAGTAGTCAATCTCTTCTAATCTAAAAATTGAGATATT
This sequence comes from Macrotis lagotis, assembly GCF_037893015.1. Lineage (NCBI taxonomy): Eukaryota > Metazoa > Chordata > Mammalia > Peramelemorphia > Peramelidae > Macrotis > Macrotis lagotis. The sequence goes on from NC_133666.1 coordinate 402,581,785, forward strand.
ATCTGACAAAATATATTCTTTTGAAAAGTTTCATTAAAAAATAATTTTACTATTCTTCAATAGTTCTATTCAGGAGTCCCCCTCAAGGTCAGGCATACCTAGGTTCAATTGTCACCTCTGACAAAAGTTGATTCTGTGACCCTGGGCAAGGCACTAAACATCTCAGGATTCTGGGCAACTCTAGGGCTATAAACTTTCAAGGAAGATGTCAAGCTGAATTAGAATTAAAGATTTAGTATGGGAAAAGATCTTAAACATCTCAGGATTCTGGGAAACTCTAGGGCTATAAACTTGCAAGGAAGATGTCAATCTGAATTAGAATTAAAGATTTAGTATGGGAAAAGATCTTAAAAGACATCAAGTCTAATCTCTTCATATCACAGATGAGAAAACAAGCCAAGAGAGGTTATATTACTTGCCCAAAGTCACTACTAGTAAAGATCTGAAGTAGGATTAGAACTCAGGTCTTCAAGGCTCCAAGCTCAACACTATCAACTTCACCACCTAACTGTTTAGTTAGCCCAGAGCATAGGAGAGGGAGTCATGTCCAGTAAGACTCAAAAACTGGTAGGGATCAAGTTGAGGAGGACCTTAAAAACTAAAGACTTTATATTTTATACTAAAGGCAAGAGAGTCATTGGAGTTCTTTGAGAATCATAGGGTCAGATCTGTGATTTAAGAAAATCATTTTGGTAGTAAACTGTAGGATGGATTTGAGTGGCAGGAAACTTAAGACAGTCAACCTGTCAGAAGAGTTAGGCTGTTGCAATAATCTAGAAGACAGTTACTTAGATCACTAAGTAGCATGACAGACCATCAAATGTTCATTAAATCTAGATAAATTATATTTATGGTCTTCTCATTAACTACTTCTAATGGTAATTCTATCAAAGCGTCAAAGGGCATGTTCTTTAATTTCTCTCCCTTGTTCACTAATCAGTTCATTCATAATTTATTCTTTTTCCCCCCAAGAGTCAACATCATTAGTCAATAGTTCCCAGACTAATACTTCCCTTTTTGAAAATGGGAATATTTGCCCTTCTCCAATCATGCAGCATTATTTCCATTCTCTGCAATTTTTCAGAGAACATTGACAGGGGAGCGGTAATTTTATCCACCAGTATTTCACTACACTAGTATTTACCTCATCAGGGCCTGGTGCCTTGAACTCATCACAGGCAGCTAAATGCTCTCCTATCTTCCTACTCATTTTGCATCTCAATCTCCTATTATTCATTTTTGTTCTGTTCTTTCCAGTCTAAAGAGTATTCTCCTTGGCAAAAGAAAAAAACAGGAGCAAAATAAGGTTGCAAAGCTCAGTCTTCTATCCACCACTGTTTTCATCATTCCAAGCTGGAATTATTTCATTTTTCCCCAACTCAAAATTTAAAAAATACACACACATACACATGCACATGAGCTCATGTGCACGCACACACACACACACACACACACACACACATTTTGTTGAATTGTCCTCACCCACCTGAGCTCATTCTGAGCTTCAGTACTCTTGGTACAACTATCAAAAAATTGTGTTATCTTCTTTTCCAACCTCTACTGTCTGACCTTCAGTGAATCTTCTGTTGTTCAGTCATGTAATTCATAGGTCTGACTCTTCATGATCCTATTTGAGGTATTCTTGGCAATAATATTGGAGCAATTTGCCAATTCCTTTTCCAGTTCATTTTATAGATGAAGAAATTAAGGCAAGCAGGGTTAACTAACTAGGCCAGAGTCTTGCCCACAGCTAGTAAAGATTAGATTTGAACTCATGAAGATGAATCTTCCTGATTCCAGATCCAGCACTCAAGCCACTGTGCCCACCTAAAAGCTGCCTTTTAAAGAGAAATACAAGTTGGTTGGTAAACCCCATGTGGTCCTGATTGGCTTTGTTCTGAGCATCCAGGGCTTCTCTTTAGTCTTTTCTCTTTTCTCTCACACTCCCCTTTCCTTCTTGATCATTAATTGGAGCTCTTTTTCCATTTGTTTTTCATTATTTTTTAAGAAGTACTTCACACTTCTTGATAATCCCTATCTTCTAGGAGGCAAGCCACCCTGAACTTTGATTCTAGATAATATAATTACTTGACTGTGGTAGAAAAACTTTTATCTCTACATCTTCTGTGATGCAGGAATTACAGTGATGAGTCTTGAATCAGGAAAATGTGAGTTCAAATCCAATTTCATGCTCACCAAGCTGTGTGACCTTAAATAAGTTTATCTCAATTTCCTCATCTGTAAAGAAAAGATCATAATAACAGCACCTAACAGTACTGTGAAGATTTAATAAGAAAACATTTATAAAGCACTTAGCACAATGGCATATAACAAAAACTGAATGAATGATAGTTATTATTATTCAATATGTCTTCCCCAAATTTTACTATCTGGACTTTTTCAGTGCCTATGCCCTCTTTCATCTTTTCTGCCTCTTCTTCAACTCCAGACTTTCTCCCTCTCCTTTCCTTCTCTCCACTTAACCAAAATGTGAAATGCTCATCATCCCCCCCTATGCTTCACCCTCCTTCTTACCTGTGTCAGAACACCAAATATCATAATACCACCCTGTTCCTATTCACCCATATACATAATCTTGGAATTATTTTTGACTCCTCTCTCTACTTTACTAAACACCTCCAATTAATTATTTACTGGATCTTGTTAAAGATTCCAAAGCAATATCCCAATCATTTCCTAAAAGCATTCCTTGCCTCCATTCTTCTAGGATATATACCAATGTTAAATGAATCTTTCTAATTTGCATATCTGTTCAGTACACTTCAAATGATTCCTCTTGCCTGCCAAATAAAGACCAGCTCTTTAGCTTAGGTTTTCCACAATCTGAAACCAGCTACTATACCAACTTTATTTTATACATTCCCTCATATGCTTTGTATCCTGGCCAAACTGAAATATTTGACAACCCCTGAACATTTCCTATGTTTTCCCACCCACAAGCCTTTGCTTATCCCATTCCCTTCACTTATAATGGTCTCCTTATGCTACATTTCCACAAATTGACAACTTTGCATAAACTGGAAGGTCCCATTCAAATTTCAAGCATTATGTGGAGCTTTCCTGGAACCCCATATTGGAAGTGATCTTTCTTGATGCTCCTTAAAGGCAAAGATTGTCTCATTTATCTTTATATTTCCTTCAGGACATTGAATAAAAGAGATATGGACAAACTATGGGAAGGTTGAAGGCATATTATATTCCTTCCTCAGCTGGTGCTAAAATATCCATCATAATCATGAAATTATTTATCAAATGTCTTCACATCTGACCCAGTGAAAGAAATTCTTTAAACTTTTGAACTGTTGGTTTGCAAAACTGAAGAAAAAAATGACTCTGGTTTCCCCTTAAAAAGAAGTGAAGGGAGTTATTCATTTGAGGCAGAATCTAAATTTAGGGCCAGATTTTCTTCAAATCAAAGAGAATTATGTTAATACCAATCCTTTTAGGACTTCATGTCTGTTTATAGGGACCACTCCAAAGTAAAGTCTCAATCACAGCAAATAAATAGTGTTGTAAAGTCACTGTTTATATGTCACAGGTCAACTAGTATTCATTAGCTAACCAGTGTCCTTCCAACATTTTAATTTGAAGAGCAGGTATTAAAAGTTGGAGAGTCATGTTACTGAAATGGCATGTGACATCTTTACCTGTCTTGCCTTTGAATGGATAGTCTTGTAGCTGGTTCAATAATTATACTTATTAAAATCATGGCATAAACTGAAAAAACTTTGGATGCTTTTTCAGATAATCCTTCTCAAGGGAGAAGCAAGGGGCTCTAGCAGGGTGGATAGTTTTGTTTACACTTCATATTCCTAACATTAAAATGTTTTAAAAGCCTATGGTAGCTACTGACATTTATTGATTCCAACACATTTTTGGCTGCTTGGAAACTGTCCCGTGTGGAAAATTTACAGCTCAGTATGTCTTGTCAAAAAAGACTGTACAGCTCAGGGCCAGAACACAAGCATTCTCAGATCCCAGCAGTTCCCCATTATGTTTTCAATGCCATATGAACAACCAGCCTCTCAACTGAAGTACTAAAATTCCATTTCCATTGGGTCTACTCTGTTTCTAAAGTTGCACAAAATAAGAATTTATGAAAATTTTTAGCATAGATTACTAAAGAGAGATGGGAACATAAGTACCAATTCCAATTCTTTCATTTTATAGATGAGGAAAATTAAGCACAGAGGAATTAAGTAACTTGTCCAGGGACATAGCTCATGTCTGGGGTAAGATTTAAGCCCAGGTCTTCCTAACTCCCAATGCATTGATTTATTCACTACACCACATTTGTTGTTGTACAGTCTCTTCAGCTGTGTCTGACTCTCCATGACCCCCTTTAGGGTTTTCTTGGCAAGAAACCTGGAGTGACTTGCCACTTCCTTCTCCAGCTCCTTTTACAGTTGGGGATACTGAGGCAAATAGAGTTAAGGGAATTGCCCAGGAAAACAGGCAAAAAAAGTGTCTGAGTCCAAATTTGACCTCAGGAAGATGTCTTCCTCATTCCATTCCAGGCATTCTATCCACTGAGCCAACTAGCTGCTCCAAACTCAAGATTTCTTCTACCCTACTGTTTCAATACTATAATAGGAAATTCAAAAGCCATTTGAACATACCATTGAAAGTGAGAACTGGATCAGGAGGGAATGATTAAGTTTTTAAGTGGAAGTTAATCCATCAAAATACTATGTATTCAATGATAGTACCTATATCTGATTGTAGAAATAGTGTTCAAATTCCATGATGTAATCCTCAGCTCAAGTAGCTGGGTATGAAGATCATTTAATGAAGGAAAGAGGGAGGGGGAGAATGTAAATACTTTGAGACAGGGACATTTGACAAGGGGGAGGCAGAAAAGGCAGAACTGTGCCTCACCTCTGATTGCAAAGGGTTGACTGGATACAACAGGTGCATACATTAAGCAGTGCCAGGTATATGCCTCAACCACTTGCAATCAGAGGTGAAGCACAAGTGATGCACATCTCTGCCTCCTCTACTTCTCACCCCACCTCCTTGCTTTGAGAGTAAGGATTGTCTCACTTTTGACTTTGCATCATTGTTACTTAATAAATGTTATTGCTTGATGGAAGAATAGAGAGAGCTCTCTATTATCAAAGCCTTCAGTCATAAACTTAATCATTCCTATAACAAACAAGAATATATGAGTAATCTATAAATGAATAAAATGGAAGATCTCCCACCAAGTCAGTTTTATTATGTTTTAATTTTTGGCAAGCATATTCCACCCCCCAAAAGTGGAAGTTTGTGTTTTTTTCAGATGTTTGAACAAATAGTAAGTAGATTGAATTTCTTAGGTTTAACCAATCAACTGCTCTTACACAGGTAAAACATAAATGAAAAAAATGTGACATCACATATAAATCAGCAGAGAAAAGTTTTAAAGAAATGGTTTATACTCTAAAGAAGTTAAGAAGACAAGGCCAAAATAAGAAAACAATATTTTATGACAAGAGATTTTTGATGATTTTTAAGACAGAAGTTTCAGTAACAGAGTGAAGCAAAAGAGATTAAAAAAAATAAGCACTAAAGAATGAGTAGTGACTGTGGCTTCCACCCTTCTTTGTATCCCTAGCTCTCAGGACAGTGTCTACTGCATATTAGGTACTTTATAAATATTTAGTAGCTTGATTTGATATCTTCAAGTTAAGGATGCTTCAAGCCTTTATCACCAGACCAGGCTTCTACCATGTGACCCCCACGAGTTCATATCCCTTCTATTTCTAAAGCCTCTTGGGTCTATTCTTATTATTTTTAGATGAAAGAGCACTGGAGACATCTGCAACCTTGTTGAGCTTGAAAAGGTTAGGATAGTAAACAACAGAAGTTTGTGATCTGGTGTCTATTTGGTTAATAGCAGTGGACTTAGCACAGGTAAAGTAGCAGTTTAGGCCTAAAGAGTAAAGGGCAGCTAGGTGGCACAGTGGATAGAGCACTGGCCTGGAGTCCTAAAGAACCTGAGTTCAAATGTGATCTCAGACACTTAATATTTACTTAGCTGTGTGATCTTGTGCAAGTCATTTAACCCTATTGCTTTGAAGAAAAAAAAACAAACCAAAAAAGAATGATCCTCTTGATCTATATTAACAAGGACACAGAATCATGCATCTACAATTGCCATAATTGTAAGTGAAATTCGTAGGGGAAATGCTTTGAATGTGGGTTCACCATTCCCAAAGACTGTGGTGATAAATGGGAGCATGCAATCCCTCCCCCACCTAATATGGCTCCTTCACTGGGCAGGGGGAGGGGAATACTTTGTAACTGGTGTTCCTGTTGTATATTTTCTATAAGTTTTCCTTTATAAAAGTCATCTCTCTCATTCAAAAAAAAAGTAAGCATTGAGTGTGGACTGTTCTCTATAAAAGTGATTTAAAAAATATTTTTGAAAGGAACAAACTAAAACAACAATTTGAAGAGGTAGCAGGGTTGAAAGAAAATGTATTTTGTGACTTTAAAACTAAATAGATTTAAATATATTCATATATGCATATACATATATACATTGTGTATATATATAAATTCATCTTATATTCCATTTAAATATGTATGTATATGAAGAGAAAGAAAGAGAGAACATGCATAGGAAAGATCATGAGAGATTGAAAATGCAAAAGCCAGGGAACTGTTGGTAGAATAATGTCATTAAAAAAAAAAGACAAGAGATGAGATAAAGAGTGTAGGCAAAAATGGCCAGTCTTTGAAATTAGAAGGAATGCTTTTTTATCTGAAATTAAATAGCTAGATAGTTAGACAGATAAACAAATAATTAGTAATGACTTATCACATGCCAGGCCCTGTGGTGAGAGCTAAGCAAGAAATATAAAAAAAATAAGAGAGCTCCTACCCTCAAGGAGCTTATGTCCTAATTAAGGAAGACAACACATAGTGAGGGGAGTTAGAAAAACAGAAGAAGGAAAAGGTAGGAAGATGTGGTATGTTTACCCAGAAGCATATTGGATTGGAGATGGCCAGGAGGTAGTGTGGAGGCTTGGTCCAGTCAAAATAAAGGGAAATTCCACCTTGAGTATAAGAAAAGACAGTTTTGAAATGGAAAGTTGGTGGTACTCACCCTAAATGACCACCATCTTCTAAGTCAAATAGGATCAGTCATCTTCTGAAAGTAATATAGGAGAAGTTAGAAGTGAGGATTAACACTAATTCATAGTGTGAAAAAAATAATTAAAACAGCAGTTGAACTGAATTTTATAGAATTGAAAGACGAATAAAAATGCTTCCAAGTATCAGGGAGATTCCTAGGTTATGATAAAAGAGAATTTATGGTGGCCTCAGTCACCATAGTTTTGTGATAGACATTTTACACAGAAATCAATAGAGTAAAAAAAAAAGAAAAAAGAAAAGGAAAGGAAAGGAAAAAATAAAGCAATAGAGTACTTGACTTGGAATCAAGAAGACCTGTGTTCCAATGTTAACTCAAACATGTACTAGCTATATGACCATTCTGGGTCTCAGTTTCCTTGACTGTAAAATGAAATTGAACTCAGCCTCTGAGGTCCCTCTACTTCTAAATCTATTATCCTTCTTTACCTTAGCTCCTGGCATATAGTGGGTAATAAATAAATGACTGAATGAATAAGCATAAATAAATAAAAGACATGAATTGAATGGCTAGTAGTAACTAGGATGCAAAGAGGGTAATAGAGAGAAGTTAGCATCAGGATTTAATGTGGTCTGTACAAAAGGAGGGGCTGTTCAGTGATCACAGTGAAATAGTCTTTATCCTTAAATAGGATTTACAAATATGCCAGGAAGGCCTAAAGTGGCTCATAGAGATGTAAGAGAAATTTGACTAATCATATCAGAGAGGTCATATTTTATTTAGATCTGTTCTTCCCACAGGAACAACAATGAACCTTGCAGAACATAAATGATCTGCATTTATTGAATTTATTGAAGTAATCTACTCTGCTGCCACAGAAAACATTATGTGACTTTCTGGATTACTTTGTCTTTATGTCCCCTAATAATGAACATAATGTTTACTCATCTCTTCTAGGTTACTAGAAGGTTACTAGGTTGCTAGGGCAGAGTGCACAGAGTGCCAGACACAGAGTCAAGAATCCCTGAGTTCAAATTCAGTTTCAGGCACTTAATAGTTGTGTGATCCTGGAAAAGTCATTTAACTTCAATTTGCCTTGGTTTAATCATCTGTAAAATGGGGGAAATAATAGTACCTAGCTCCTTGATTGTTGTGAGAACAAAATATGATATTATATGTAGAGTACTTTGCAGACCTTAAAACATTATATAAAGCTATTATTATTCTATGCAGATATATTTTATTGTTCTAACCCATGCTCAGGAAAAGATCAAAAGAGCAGAACATGAAAAATTTAGGCCTTCTAATCCTGAAATACACATACCACCTCAACCACACTGTAAACTTTTCATAATTCTACTAGTGAATCTAAACAAGACCCATTTACACCAAACTTCATGTTCAAACACATGTAATACCCTTTGGACAACCAGTTCCCAGTCTCACTATACTATCAAATGTTTTCTAAAAAGGTACTGTGGCAGATTCTGTGGAGACAGTGCAACTTAAGAAATCTTCAAATGCCTTACTCAGACGCTGCTGACCATAATACTTTTAGTGGAACTTTTTTCAGTGAAATATAGTGGATATGCTTCATCAGCAGAAGCTAAAATGTAAGCATGTAAAATACATAAATGTTTGGTAGACTTATTTGGAAAGGAAAATTCCATCATCTGAACTCATTTGAAATTTTAGCATTCTCCTATGTAATAGAGGATAGAATAAGATGCACAGTCACCCAAATAAAACATGTAAACATGCTGCACTATGGCAAGATGAAAAAAAAGAAATTGAAATTCATAAGCTGATTGCTGTCCCCTGCTTTTATGCTTCTTACTCCAAATATTTTATATTGTATTATATGCTATCACCAAAACCAGAATTTAGAAAAATCCAACACCAACAAACTATAAACAATTGCATTTTAGCATCTGCATAGTTTAAAAATCTAATGTGATAAAACCTGAAATGAAGTTACATTTTGAATAAATCAATTCTATGCCATGAAGAAACTATTTTACTTCCACCTGCAAAATGTGAATTGTTCTTAACTCTAACCCTTATATTCTTTAAACATTATAGATTATTTTGTAATTTCCATTGGGTAGACAAAATATTCTGAAAAAAAAGTCTTCTATGAGGTTTAAATTTTCTATATTTAGTTCTAACTCAAAGAGAAATTGGTAAATGGATTATGGTAAATCTTTTCAAACATGAATAAGTTGGATCAATTAGAGATCAGATATAAAACTTGAAAAAATAAACAAATTAATCAGAGCTATAAATTTAAAGTAAGAAAACAAAAGAAGAAAATAGGTTTTTATTTATTTTTGTGAATTTTCATTGAATTGTTGCTAACAATCATAAAATAGGCCTTTTTTAATATTTTCTCTAAATTTTAGAAATTTTTATTTCAAACTGAATCTGTTATTTCATTGGTATTAGGGAATCTCAGTAAAGGAACTCCTCCTTTCTATAAAAGTGAATAACTATTTTGCAACTTCTAGTCTTAGAGGATTCTGGAAGAAATTGAGAGTAAAGTTATAAATTTGAAGGTACCCAGTTTGAATTAATTCGAATGCCAAAGCAGAGTAAAGCAACTGTCTAGGGTCTTGTTCCCCTACAATAAGCCAAAAACTAAATAACTTCTCTTTCTTTTGCCTCTCTCTAATCCATTCCTAACAGAGTCTATAGCAATTTCTATCCCCACTAGATGTAGAACTCAAGCTCTTGCTGACTAGATAACAGAATCATCAATTTAGAGCTATTCTAACTCACTTTACAGATAATGCCTAACAGTCTTTAAACTTATCGGAAAATGCAACTCAAGTTTCAGATAATATTGAAGACATGCCTTCTATTATGCTATTATCTAACAATAGGTCCTTTTGATTTTGGATTCTCCCCTTTCTCTAGATACAAAGAAAGATACAGTAATTATATTGGTAACTGCATTTATACATTAACAGAATATCACATAAAAGGATTGTTGATTTAAAGTACAAAAGGGGTCAACTAGTCAAATCCCTTCATTTTGAAGGTAAAAAAATTGATGCCTAGGGAATGGTCCCAGAGGGCAGTAATAATGTGTCAGAGGCTACTGAGACTTCAGAACCAGACTTTTTTCCCACTGTACTTGGCCTTCATTATATCCTGTCTCAGATACTTCCTAGTTAGGTGGCCATGAAAAGTCACCTAACTTCTCAGAGTTTCAGATGTTCATCTGTAAATAAAGAGAATAATCTCAGAAGATCCTTATGAGGCAATTATTTTGTAAACCCTAACATTTTCTTTAAATTTATTACTAACTCTATCAATATAAATAAATTGTCAGCATAAGGAAAATATTCCAACAATTGTTTTGTGCCAGCAGAGATTAATCTTTTGCATACTCAATCCCATTTTCAAGTTTGCACACTCAGGTCAAAAGTGGGCAATCACAGACTCAGAACTATGATATAATAGCTTTATACCCATGCAAAGAGGGATAGTGATTTTTTTCTCTCCATAAACCATAGAAAATTGAGCTTCTAAACCACAGCTTATTCTTCCCAAAGTGGTGAAAAGAAGAATATATAAATATGAACTGATCTGAAAGACAATTATTTCCTTTGGTCTGTGTTTCACTGAAAACATCATAATGCAACAATTTTAAATTCTGATGCTGTGCTCTGGTCTGTTTCAATTTTCCCAGTAAATGATATATGCATGTTGGGTTCTCCAAAAACAGAGAAAACAAAACACCTAGGAGGAAATAAACTTTTTAGAGCAATTAACAAGCTGAACTAACTCCTTTTTAGAATATCTTGAAAACTATATCAATAAAAGATGGTGTAGTGGAAAAAACTCTAGTCATGGAATTTTGAATTCTACTTCTAACTGCCATTTGGCCTCCTTAGGTTAGTTTTTCTTCTCTGTAAAGACAAGATAATGCTTTTGTTACCTAATATCTGTTGAACACCTCCTCAACCCTTTCTGGACTTTATTCCCCTAACTTGCACTGACAGCTTGACTCTCAGGAGTAGCTGCTATACTTTCTGAGTTTAGGGATGATAACATGGGTAGCTCTAACATTAAATTATAAGCCCCTACCAGTGTGCTTCCCCTTAAAAATAAACTAGTAGATAGGTCTTTAATAAAGGCATTTATTCAGATAGCATAACAAAAATAATTTTTGCAAAGTTTTCCTTCACAAAACCAAGAATACTCTCCTACAAACAGAAATAGAATTGGAGGGTGGGACAGGGATCATAGTAACAAATTTAATAAGGTGGTGGTGGGATATATGTCTAAGGAATGTATATGGCCAGAAAATGCCTAATGCCAGAATAGTATAACATCCATATTCTTTTTCTGGGGAATCCTTGTAAGGTTCATTGTAAGGCATATCATTGTATTGAAGGAATTAATCAATCCACTATTTGTCTGGATTATATGTTTGAAGGGAATGCATCTCATCTGGGCTTGCTCCTCCTAGAATGTGAATTCTCGGCCATCTGTCTGCTAGAGGATTAGGTCAGTCAAGTTATATGATTGCTGTTGGGATGGATTGGGTGTCTTTCAGACTGTGCTCTTCTCAGGAAGCAGTATTTTAGATGAATGAGTTAGTCCACTGACAATGTAGAGTATGGACTACAGGGATTCAGTTTGCCTTCATAATGAGATTTATCACACTAATGAAGTCTCAGATCTAAAGTGCATTGTAGAAATCATCAGGTAGTGCTGAAAAAACATTTCCATCTCATTTTCCACGAGGGATCAAGCTTTCACAAAGGATTATGAGAATTATGAACCCTTATGACAGAAAGGTGGTAGAAATATTGGTTGTTACCTTATAAACTGTTACAAGTAAACAGAACACAGTGAAATAGATTATTACATTCAAGTACAAGGCAACAAATATTCAATTTAATTTAAACCTATATGAATAAGAGGAACCATGATAAAGTAAATAGTCTAAAATTAAACCCTTTGGCACTTCCTAGTTTTGTCACCCTAAGCAAACTCTCTAGCAATTATTTATTAAATTTATTAGGATCTCCACTGCTGGAGATAGTTACCAAACAAGGACACTTCAAGGCTTTACAACTATGAGTGAGGCACTAATCTAGATAATAAATTTGAAAGATGAAATATGTGGTTGAGCTGGGGAAATAGAATTAATGGTAACTAGATGGAATTGTCTTTGGCAAAAAAAGAAAGGTTATAATTTGTGCAGAAATAAAATTAATATTATGCAAGCATATTAGGAATAAAGATAGAGAAATCTAGTTGAAGAAGTATAAGGAAGCAGTGTTCTCTTTCTGCTGGAGGTATCAGAGAAGAAAAGGTGGCAATGAAACTGTTGAAATTGAGGGAATTCTGTCTAAACTATTGTAGCAATCTCTACACCAAGAACATATGAATATATTGATTATTGATGTAGTTATCTCCCCCTCAACCATGCAGATTTGGCTAGAGAGGGTAACACCCAAAGAACACCCAAAGTGGTCTGTGTCCTCTCCTCTGTAGCAGGCATTTGTGTGAAGCTTAGAAGAGAGCTGAGTTAATGGTCATTTAAAACCCTACATTTTGAATTTTCCTTGCTTGGGTTTAAAAAATGGAAAAGGAATAGAACACAGAAAGATAGAAATATTCACAAATTTTTAGCATTTGCTATTAATGCATTATTTATGGTTGTAATTTCTTCACATATGCCTTTCAAAAACTATATAGAATGATTTAAATAAAGCTCAAAAGAATTCATAAGAACAACATATTAAGTATGGATGAATAATATTTAACCAAATATTGTTAGATACTTTGCTCCATCGTCCTGATCATTTTAAGATTATAAGGACAATTCTCTTAAAATTTGGACTTCCATAACCAGTTTTTGAAAAGCTCAGTGTTTTTATTCAATATACAGTGAATTTTACCATTCCCCTAGATCAACAACAGACACTTGGATAGTCAAAGTCAATGGAAAATTTGTTAATTTCTGCCAATTTGCTTTCTATTGGAGAAACCTAAAATGGTTATTATCTATCTAATTCACCACTGTTTTGTTGAGAATACCTAGATTATTCAGATGATACTAACTTCCTGGGGCAATTTTCAACATCCTGAAACTTCCAGATGGATCACATGCCCTTCTATTGCCCTATCTCCTTTCAGTATACTCCAGAGAATATCCCACAAAAAAACAAAAAGAAAGAAAGAAAAAAGTGTGGAGATCTTCTGTGTTGTCAATAAATGGAAAATTATCTTAATGCTTTATGTTATTTGGAAACATCCCAGAAATGTATGTGGATATTGAATTAGGTGATATTCTAAGATATGATCATTGATTTAACAGAGAGAGAAAAGGAGAAAAAAATATATACAGGCTAAAGGAAGAAAATTTTAGGAAAATTTTTAGGTTATGATATTGTTTTCATTTTTTCTCATTCTTGTCCTGAATTAGTTCACAGGACATTATGATCCTAAGACCTTGCCTCAGACATTCAAGATTTACCTTACCAATATGGAATGGTTCTTAATATCTGAATTTAGATAAAAAAAAATTACATACTCAGACAAAAGCACTTCATAAATTAGTGTTGTATGGAAAGGCTTAACTTCATCAGTCATTTTAAGTGATAAAAATACAGTGAGCCATCTTCACAATGTGCTTATGTACTTCATACACAAAGAAAAGAATATTTTTCACTGATTTCATTTGCCAACCCAGAATTTAATGCCATATACTTAATAAAAGATACCACCCTTCTTGACAAAGCCAACTCCTATTTAGTTCCCAATGATCCTATATCCTCCAACCCATTCACCAGATTTCTTCCCACCATCATCCTCTCTCTTTTTCTTATTTTTAATCTCTCTTACTGGTTCCTTCCCTACTGTTTACAAACATATCCACATCTTCCCATCCATAAAAACCTTTGCTAGTCCCTACCATCCCAGTAATAATTATCCTATATCTCCTTTCTCTTCTCAACCAAACCCCTTGAAGTCCTTTATATTAGTTTTCTTCATTTCCTTTTTTCTCAGTCTCTTAAACACCCTCTACAGCCTGGTTTATAGTCTCATAATACAGAATTTTCTAAAGTTACCAAAGAGCTCTTTATTACCACATCTGATGGCCTTTCTTCAACCTTCTTGTCTTCTCTGTCTCTTCCTGGATAACAATTTTGTTTTAAAATAACTAATATTGTCATAGGGTCTTGAAGTTTACAAACCACTTTATGTGTACAAAGGGAGGGAATAAGCATATACCAGGCACAGTGTTAGTTAGCTAAGTGCTTTACAAACACTATCTCATTTGATCTTCTATAAAACCTTGTGAAAATGATACAGTATTGTCTCATTTTACAGATGAGGAAACTGAGACTGAGAGTAGTTAAGTGATGTATCCAGAGTCACATAACTAGTAAATGTCTCAGGCCAGATTCAAATTCAGATCTTTCTGACTCCAGGTCTAGCATTCCATCTATTGTGCCACCTTGCCATTTCATTTCTGGGTTTGGGTTTTCATGACATTACTCTGTTTTAATTCCCCTTCTATTTCTGTTAATGTTTCTGCTCCATCAACTTTGCTGGATCATCATACCTATCAAGCCCTTTAACTGTAAATGTGACTCAAGACTCTGTGAAGGATCTCTGCCTTCTAGTTTCTACACAAACTCTCCATCTTAATTACCTCATTAATTCATATGGATTTAATTATCCTCTTTATGTTCATAAGTCCCAGAGCTAGAAATCCATTCCCAGTTTTTCCTCCAAGATTACAGTTAGACATCACCAACTACCTGCTGGTTATTTAGAGTCAGAAGTCCAAGACATCTCAAATAAAACATTATTTAAACTAACTTCATTATCTTTCCCAAAAAACTCACCCTTATTCTGAATTATTTCTGTCAAGAAAATTCCAACTATCCTTCCAGGTACTCAAGTTTTCTGTTTCAATATCAAGTTCACTTATCTTCAACAATAAGTTGCAAATTCTGTCATTTTTAGTCATTACATCTCTTCATTCATTCCATTCACTTCAGTAAACACCACAATTCAAACTCTCTTATTTTATCTCTATCCCTCAATTATACATCTTTTATGCAGCTGCCAAAGAAATGTTCCTAAATTTTATTACTCTTGGTTCAAATGAAACTCCTATGATTGCATTTAAAGTTCTTCACAAACTAACCTCAACTTACCTTTGCAACCTTATTGTTTATTATTCTTATATATATATATATATATATATATATATATATATATATATATATATATATATATATATATATATATATATATACACATTGACGTCTAGTCAAACTGGTATTCATATTATTCCTTTTTGTAAGATCTCATATATTCTACTTCTGTGTATTTTCAGTGACTGTTCCCCTTACCTAGAATTCATTTTTTCCTCACCACTCTCTCAAAATATCTAATTTGTCCCCAAGCTAGGTAGCTTTGCTTCTTCCTTTTGGAAGAGTGGGGATGATATTTTAGAAAGACTGGAGAATGCAAAGATATACAGAAACTGATAAGAATCAACTAACCCTGTGGTGGACTTCTTTCATTGACTGTTGAATCAGTCATAAAAGATCTATCAGCTTCAACCAGAATCTTTGTCTTAGGATCCAGTGGAGACTGGTGATAGATGAATAGAAGAGAATCTGTACTTGTGACTTTGAAATATTTGGACATCTTGTCTTCCAAGAGTAAAGATTTATAGCCAGTATATTCATGCCCCAAGAAGTAACAAATGATCCTAGGAGTGACCTTTAAAAAAACTCTCTGCAGAGGAACTCATCTATAAGCAACATTGCTTTAGGGAATAAATTTAGTGCAAACAAATGTCATTAGGAACTGAGCTAAATTATGAACTTAATTCTCTTCAGCCCCACCTCCAAAGATTGAGGTAATAGAGAGGAAATTATGCTCCCAAGGTGTCAGGAGAAATGTTTGCATGTTTTTTCTTGGAAGTAAATATCCCTTTCTAAAAGCTGCATAATGTTAAGTAGTTTAATGGAAGTAAAATGCTAATTATAAACCCCCTAAAATGGGAGGAACATAACTACAAGGTGGGAGACAGACATTCAAACCAATGAGGATAAAGAAAAAAATCCTTTCATTAAGGGGTTATGTAACTTGCCTGGCCCTGGGAGAGAAGACCAGAGTATTCATGTTCTGTGTGATATTCAAAAATGTCAAAATTCATCCATTAATCCTCAAATAGTATATAATATCAGATTTGGAGGCCACCTCCAATGATATAAATTGTGACACATCCTTGTTCATCTATCTGTAGATACAGACATACACACACACACATACACATACACACACACGCACACACACACACACACGCACACGCACACACTCACCACAGGGGAATCCAACCAATGTACTAGCAGCCTTCCTTGATTGCTCTCATATTCTGAAGATACCAATGGAATACTCTGGGCAGTCTATACTATGTCCCATTCCATGTTTTCTGTTTTGGTTGAGGGGAGAGGAGAGCACTGCGGTAATCGGGATTAAGTAACTTGCCCAAGGTCACACAAGTAGTAAGTGTCCACTGTCTGAGGCTGGATTTGACCTCAGGTCCAGTGCTCTGCCCACTGCACCATCTAATCCCCACCCCATATTTCCTTTTGACACATTTTCCTTATGATATCCATCACTCTAGTTTTTGAAGTTCCTTCAGTCCTAATAGTGGGATGCTCAGTGACTCTTTTGTTCCTTTAATCATATCCTTATATCAACGCCATTAGAAGATTGTTATTTAAAAGCTAAGCCTTTAGTTCTGGGAGGAGTACAGAATTTTACAATTTCCTAAAGGTGGTCCAATCTACCCTTTTTCTCCAATTTAATCCATTTGTGAATTAACTTTATTATTAATATTGACTACATATATTGGTTAATGTCCAAAGTATTTAGAACTCATTGGTTATATTCTTAGGTAGCTAATATTAACATCAAATATTTGATTATGGTAATATTCAAAATAAATCTGTTATTACCCTTATTTCTATTGGCTTACTATTTTATTTCATGAAATGATTAAAGATAATATTTAGGATATATGTACATGAATATACATTTTATCTTTATATATATGCATATTATTTAATAATTAAAAATACTAATAGATCTTTACATTAGTCTGGAATATAATCCAAACAAAGCATCTTCCTCTGTGTGACTCCTGTTTACATTCTCCTATAGATCCTTTACAAGGAAATCATCTAATGTGTAGGAAATTTTATTCTACAATTTTTTACATTTTGGGAGTATTAGTGTATTGTTCTGACTGTCCATCCTCACTCTTGTTACATTACTAATACACAATTTTTGATTAGAAAAGAATCATAAATTTCCTTATCCCTTACATGCATCATAGGTATCAAACTTATCTGCCCTATGGTCTGTGCTAGCAAAAATTACCAGGAAGGCCAGAAACAGATAAAAAATCTATTTGGGAAATATTGGATAAAAATATAATACAACATATAAAACGTTAATTTGTAGTTTTCTGTCAATATGTCACTGACATTCTATTTAAGTTGGATTCTAGTGCTTTATACTACTTCTTTGGTATAGACTATAAATAGAAATATGCTATAGGGAGACCACTTCTTGTTGTTGCTTTTATTTTTTGCTGTTTGCCCTTTATTCTCAGAGGAATAATGCTATCAAGAGAGTGATGTCTTGACTTGCAAGTGAATTTAATTTAAGTGAGGCAGAGCTATACAAGGTTATCAGCCTCACATTCTCCTACAGAGTCATCAGAGTCCAGTGGCAAGTCAAGATGATTGGCAATGATCAAGGATACAGGGGAGACCTTGACCTTTTTAAGCTAAGGTCTTTCCCAAGAGGGAAACCACTATGTATCTTTCCATTGCCTTTGGATTATCCACAGCTTTTTTTGTGAATGATTGTGGTAATGGTAATCCAAGATTCCCAACCACATAGCATACCTAAGAGTAAAAATGGGTAGGATTCCAAGACTTTGGAATTGTTGAAGCAATTCACAATTTTCTAAATGTAATCCAAACTATTTAATTCCACACTAAACTTTTGATTCATCTGTAGCCATCCAAATATACATTATAGTCAATACAATGGGCACTCTTCATCCATTTGGGTTTTCCAAAATGATGGTTAATCTGATCTCTTTTCAGGAATCAGGGTCCTGTAATGTTCTTGAATTTGATGTAATTACAACAATATAACTGATGAATAGGATCTGTATATTTCTACAAGATGTGAAATGAAAATGCAAAATATGGCATGGTTTTTATTCAGTCTATTTGAAGATTCAAACATAAATATATAAATTTGTTGCAAGAATACCTAAATATATTTGATCTGAGACAGATTATCTCTCTGTCCACTGTTGCTTAGATATTTATAAAGTTGTAGTGAATTTTTGTAGTGAAATTTGAAACCAAGTGAAACCTTCCTGATGTGGGGTTTATTTCTAGAAGATTGGGGTTTTGTTGCAAACTTCAAGTACATGTGTGATTCACAGAAAATGTTGGTAAAGCTTAGTCAACTTTTGGAAAATCTGGATTGAATTTCAAACAGAGACACAAAAATGAAGTATTTTATTTACTCTAGACCAAATTCTGTGGTTTTGAGTTTAGACTTGAAGAACTGGGTTTTAATTTCCATTTGCCTGGGGAAAACATGACTTCCTGGTGGAAATAAAAGTCCTGAAGGAAAGAACTTCCACTTTGGAAAAATGCAAAAATTGTCCCGTCCTTGCTCTCATCAATAAGATGTTTTACCATTAGCTGATTCTGTCCCCATTAATTTAGAAGAACACTTTTATGTGTCTGTATACACACAATCTCATTAGAAAATAAGAAATTGATTTAATTAAAACAATTGCCTAATTTGAAACCAACCCACTGAATTCAGTTAAACAAAATTTTGAAATCAATCCATTAGTAACTAACTGTTTGACTGAATTCAATGGGCTCTTTTCAAAATAACTCATTTCTGTGAGATGGATAAGTGGCATTATTAGCTTCATTTCAAAGAATCAAAAAAGGAAAGAATGCTATATTGTCAAATTTATTCATGTTATGAACTGATGCTGAGTGAGATGAGCAGAACCAGAAGAACATTGTACACCCTAATGGCAACATGGGGGTGATGATCAACTTTAATGGACTTGCTCATTTCATCAGTGCAACAATCAGGGACAATTTTAGTGTATCTGGGATGGAGAATAGCATATGCATCCAAATAAAGAATTGTGGAGTTTAAACAAAGACCAAAAGGTAATAACCTTTAATTTTTAAAAGAAAGTATCTTATTATGTAATTTTGCTATTATACTTTATTTTTCTTCCTTAAGGATATGATTTTTCTCTCATCACATTCAACTTAGATCATGCCATGTAAACAATGTAAAAACTAAGAGAATGCCTTCTGTGGGGGGTGGAGGGAGGGAAGCAAGATTGGAAAAAAAAATTATAAAATTCAAAAACAATTTTAAAAAGAGGAAAAATTTATTATGCTATAATTAAAGACCAGTTTTACAGTTTTGTAACCTGGGGGACAATTGACTAACCAGAGTTAAATAAATAAATCTAATTCGATTAAATTAATATTTATAGAATGTCTATTTGTCTATTAGGTACAAGAAATTGCACCAAACACTGTAGGATAGACAAAGATGACTTAGATAAGGGATGTTACCTCAATCTATCAGGAGAAAGAATACAGAAGTAAAAATCACTTCTGGCTAGGGAAAAAACAGTAAAGGTTACACAGAGGAGAAGATACTTGAGAATCGGTAGGATTAAGGAGCAAAATGTAAGCTTTTTGAGATCAGATCCTTTTTGTTGTCATGTCTATAACATTGAGTGCAGTTCCTTATAAAAATTAAAAGCTTAATAAATATTTTAATTCAATTTACATAAAGTTAAAAAGTGGAATAATGTCAAAATTTCGAAAATACAAAATGGAAAAACAGAATAAGATAGTTACTAATGTTAAGCAGAGAAGTAAGAAAATGTATTGAAATAGAAAATGAGAGTTTCAAAAAAAGAAGAAACAAATTCAGTAAAGGAACTGAAATAGGAAAATGTTTAAAGCATTCAGAAAATCAGAAGTCCGGCTTATCTGGAATCTACAGAATATATAAGAAAATTATTAGATTCTTGAGTTAAAAAAGAAGATTGGGTCAAAGAGTGAAGTTCTTGAATGCCAAGTTACATAAGTCAGTTTCTAATTTTTAGCCAATACAGAAATATCAAAGTTTTTTTTTCCATTTAAATTTAATATTAACTTAAAGACTATTACTATGCAAGCATAGGAAGAATTGAAAGGAAAGATACTAGAGAAAGGAAGGAAAAAATTAAGAAACTATTAGAGTAGTCCAGAAAGAGGTAATAATAGAATTCTGCAGTTGAGAGCAGAAGAGACATATGAAAGACATTAGCCAATTAGTTTTTACAGAATTGAGAGGATCATTGGCTATGTGGAGGAAGGTTGAAAAAAGAGAGGAAGTAGATGCTAACATTTCAAGCATAGTTACTGACTGATAAACTAATGATATAAATAACTAAAAGAGAAGATTCTTTAAAAGGAGCTCATTTCAGGGAATGTATAATAAATTCAACTTGGGGTTTATGGAATGAGGCAACAGTGGAACTCAGATGGCTACACACAACAAGAAACATATCAAATATGTCGATTAGGGAACAACATTTTTAATTACTTCAATATAGTGGTGGATGCAATGCCAGATAGATGAAAGAGTAAGAGAAGAGAAGAGAATGATGAAACAAAATCCAGGAGTAACTAGAAAAGAATTGGACCAAGGGCACAATTAGTCTCTGTTTTTAACATAGAAATTCTCTGGGAAATAAAGAATTAATCAAAATAGGAATAAAAGATAGATATTTTGAAGTAAAAAAGCCTACAGAGAGATGACTTTATTATTTTTCAATTAGGAAGCAAGATATTCTGTTGAAAATGAGTAGGGGACCCCAGAGTCCACCAGCAACAGCTTGAAGGGGTCTGGGGAGAACTCTGCTACACCAGAATGATTGTGGAGTGAGGAGCACTGGCCTGCACCTCCAGAGATGGTAAGGGAAGACCGCAAAGATTTCTCTGCTTTCCCTGGGGTAGAACTCTCCTGTTTGCCTACACTCAAATATTGCAGTTTGGGCTTCCATACTAAGATAGCAGGATCCCTCCTTATAGCCCCAGGGCAGAGGGAAGGACAGGTCTATCTACATATCAAAGCACAGGCAAGAGAGCATAAGACTTTGGAGGAATAAAGGTGCCAGTGGAGTGCCCCAAAAAAAAAAGCCCAAACCTTGGAAGTGCTATAAATTAGTCTTGGGCTGAGGAAATGAGTAAACAACAAAAAAAAAAGAAGAATCTGACCATAGAGAATTGCTTTAGTCCCATGGAAGATCAAAACACATACTCAGATGATGACAAAAATCAAAGCTTCCATATCCAAATCCTCCAAGAGAAATAGAAAATGGGCTCAAACTATGGATGAGCTCAAAAAAGACTTGGAAAAGCAATTAAGGGAGATGGAGGAAAAATTGGGAGGAGAAATGAGAACAATGCAGAAAAATCATGAAAACCAAATCAAAAGCTTGGTGAAAGATATTCAAAAAAATACTGAAGAAAATAATATGTTAAAAACCAGTTTAGGCCTAATGGAAAAAAGCAAATCAAAAGGTAAATGAGGAGAATGCCTTAAAAAGCAAAATTGGCCATCTGGAAAAGGAGCTAAAAAAGCTCTCTGAAGAAATTAACTTCTTCAAATGCAGAATGGAACTAAGGAAGCTGATGACTTTGCAAGAAATCAGGAAGAAATAAAACTCTTCCAAAAAAGACAAAAATTAGAAGAAAATGTGAAACATCTCATTGGAAAAACAACCAACCTCAAAAACAGATCCAGAAGAAATAATTTAAAAATTATTGGGCTATCTGAAAGTCATGACCAGGAGAAGAGTCTAGATTTCATTTTTCAAGAATTAATACAGAAAAATTTTCCTGAGATCCTAGAAGCAGAGGGTAAAATAGAAATTGAGGGAATTCACCGGTCACCTCCTGAAAGAGATACCAAAAGAAAAACTTCCAGGAATGTTATAGCCAAATTCCCAAACTCTCAAATCAAAGAGAAAATTCTGAAAGCTGCCAGAAACAAGCAATTCAACTACCGAGGCTCCATAGTCAGGATTACACAGGATCTGGCAGTATCTACATTAAGGTTTTGTAGGGATTGGAATGATATTCTGGAAGGCAAAAGATCTTGGTTTACAACCAAGAATCAACTATCCAGCAAAATTGAACATCTTTCAGGGGAAAAGATGGACTTTCAATGAAACAGGGGACTTTCAAAATTTCCTATTGAAACAACCAGAGTTGAACAGAAAGTTTGATCTCCAAGTACAGGACTCTGGTGAACCATAGAGGAGGTGGCTGAGAAGGACTATGAGGAACTTAATGATATTGAACTGTTTGTATCCCTGCATGGGAAGAAGGTATTGATAACTCATATGAACTCTCTCATTTATAAGAGACTGTTAGAAGAATCATATATATAGACAGGACATAGGAAGGAGTGGAATATAATGGTATAAAACAGTAAAAAGATGGAGTCAATAGGTGATAAAGGAAAGTACTGGGAGGAAAGAAAAGGAGATGAAGAAGAAGCTAGAAATTTCACGTAAGAGTCAAGAAAAAGCAAGGGGGAATGAGTGAGCCTTCATTCTCATCAGAATAGGGTGAGTAAATCTATCTTACCCTAGAGAAAAATAAGAAGAAAGGCACGGGATAAGGGGGAATGGGGGTAGGGAAGGGGGGAATAGGTGATAGAAGAGAGGGAAGATTGTGGAAGAGGGTACTCAGATTCAACACACTTTTGGACAGGGACAGGATGAAAGGAGAGAGAGAATAGAATAAATGAGATTGGGGAGAAATAGAGTGGAGGTTCAGCTAGTAATAGCAACTGTGGGGAAAATATTGAAGCAACTTCTCTGATGGACTTAAAGAAAGCAACTCACCCCAGAGACAGAGACATTGAAATCTGAACACAGACTGAAGTACAATTTTTTTCTCTCACTCTCTATTCTTGAGGTTTCTCATCTTCTTGGGGGTGGGGGGGCTTATCTTTACTCTTATAACACATTCAATTTACATCAATGTATGGTATGGAAACAGTATAGAGACTATCAAGCAGCCTTCTGGGGGGGGGGGAGGAAAAATTAAAGAATTCAGAGCCCTGCAAAAAATGATGGATACAAAAAAAAATGATGGATACATATTACTATTGTATATAATTGGAAAATAAATAAAATACTAAAATGCTAAAAAACAAAAAAGAAAATGAGTAGGGGAAGGAAAGAAGTTGAAAGACTTGAAAGCAGAAAAGATTTGGAACAACCACTATGTGAAATTTGATAAGATGTCATCATTAAATTAAAGTGGTGTAAAAATAATAGAAATAAGATTTTGTTTAAAGTCAGAACCAATCAGCACCCTGAAATAAGTTTCTCCAGCAATGTTTAACAGCATAGGTGAAATAAAGACAACAAATTATAGGGTTACTCCAGACTAGGAATTAGTAGGCATGCCCAATGATTAAGAAGGGAA
The DNA here is from genome assembly GCF_037893015.1 of Macrotis lagotis. Taxonomy (NCBI): domain Eukaryota; kingdom Metazoa; phylum Chordata; class Mammalia; order Peramelemorphia; family Peramelidae; genus Macrotis; species Macrotis lagotis. Next base: position 402,605,506 of record NC_133666.1, read on the forward strand.
TAATAGACTGCTATAGAGAGCATCATTGAAATGCATGAATTTTCAGGTCCTGGCTAAGTGGGGAGAGAAATGGAACTAGAAGAGACCTAATAGAGTGGGAAAAGAAGATGATTCCAAGAATTAGAGGTTGCCATGAGGACAAAGATCAAGTTGAGTAGGAGTCTGTGAGTATGGGAGTTATGAAGGATAGGAGGTTGTGGTCAGAGGGGTCATTTTGGTAGCTGGAGATCTTGGAGGAGGAATGGAACAGTTCCAAGTGAACTGACATTTTTATTTGTGGGCTCTTGTTTTTCCTTTTGGAACTGTGAAGGTTGTCATTGGAAGACTTCATGGAAGAAGTGAGTCTTCAGGAAGGATTTCTAAGAGGAGAGTAGCTGGTGGACTGGCAAACAAGAATAAAAGAAACTATTCCAATCACAGGGAACAGTGTTAAAAAAAAATAGGTATAGTTAGGCATGTCACCAGAAGTAGTAAGTGAATTAAGAAAGATCTAGATCTGGGCAAGAAGAAAGGAGAGAATTAAGACTGGGAGTAAATGAAATGATTCCTTTCATTGCTCACATGATATTTTTGCTATTTTAAAATTAAGAATGGAAATATTTGTAAAAATTCAAAAACAGTTTATTAAACCCAAGGTTTTTGAAATCAATTCTATTCAAGCCAGATTCCTCTCTCCCAAGGGAGAAAATGAGATTTCTAGAGATGAGTTTTAGACTAACCCAAATTGCAATTTGAGTGGGATACATTGAAAAAAAGCAGGTCAGCTCTCAAGCCAAAGCAGTCTGTTTTTTAAATAAACCTGAACTAAGTAAAGGATTGAGATGAAAACCACAAGAAACCTGCAAACAGGTGAAATTCAACAGTTGGTATTTATTGGAATTGATCTCCAGCATTTAAGAAAACCATATTCAGGAGATGCTTGCTAAGGTATTGCAATGAATATTTTTGAAAAGAGGTCATGAATTCGCAAGGGAAAAAATAACATCAGCAAAACCAAATTAATTTGAAAACATTATTGTGAAGAAAGTCAGGCTGAGTTTAGATTTATCAAACTGATCAGCAAGTCCTACCAACTTTCTGTAGCTAGATTCATTTATAAGGAAATTGAAAGTGAGAGAGTGTTTTGAAAGTTTTGACCCCACTAGGAGCCCATGAATTGTAAGTTTTTAATCAAAATTTGAGATGTAAATTCCAGAGCTATTGCTGTTTGTATTTTTAAGTATAGAAGCTCTCTAACCTTTTTGTCATGAATCCCTTTTGTAGTCTGGTAAAAATTTTGGGAATCTCAAAATGATATTTTAAATGCATAAAATAAAGTATATAGTATTATTAAAGAAAGACAAAAATTAAAATCCTTTTTAAAAAAGATTTAGAGATGCCATCTTAAGTTTCTTTGACTATGATAGTTACTCACTTCAGGGGGAAAACAGATTCATAAACTTAATTGATAATTAATAATTAATAAAATTAATAATCAGATATCAAATGTTTATTGATGATGATAAGCCAAATTAACACATTCAGAATGTGTGTTTGGGAAGCATAAAAATTTTGGAGGATGAAAATATATTGTAGTTTGAAGGGTGAAAATATTTCTTCCCTGGATGGCATATTTTTTTAATCATCATTCATTCATTTTTTTAAAGCTGATTTTCTTACTGTCCTAGCCAAACTGCCTTACTATGATCAGGGACAAAAAAAAAAAAACAGATGTCAATAATCAAATCAGAGTACATATCATTCACAGTATGGTTAGTATTCAGATGTAAATATTGAATAAAATGCAATAATAAGTCTTATTATTACGTTAAATTTATTAGTTCCAATTCCATAAACTTCTTTTGAGTCTGGGACCCAGAGATTCCAAGATAGTTCTAGGCATTAAATAATAAAACTATTTTTTTAATTGTCGACACCCAAAGGGCAATAGAAATGTGCATACCCTTTGATCCAGCAATATCACTACTAGATCCATAACTTGAAGAGATGATGAAAAAGGGTAAAAACATCACTTGTACAAACATATTCATAGTAGCCCTGTTTGTGGTGGCAAAGAATTAGAAATTAAGTGAATGTTCTTCAATTGGGGAATGGCTTAACAAACTGTGGTATATGTATGTCATGTAACACTATTGTTCTATTAGAAACTAGGAGGGAAAGGAATTCAGGGAAGTATGGAAGGATTTTGTATGAATTGATGCTGAGATGAGCAGAACCAGAAAAACATTGTACACCATAAACAGCAGCATGGGGGTGATGATCAACCTTGATGGACTTGCTCATTCCATCAGTGCAACAATCAGGGACAATTTGGGGCTATCAGTGATGAAAATAATACCATTTATATCCAGAGAAAGAATTGTGGAGTTTGAACAAAGACCAAAAATTATTACCTTTTAAAAAAACTTATCTTATTATGTAATTTTGCTATCACTTATACTTTATTTTTCTTCCTTAAGGATATGATTTCCCTCTCATCACATTCAATTTGGATCAATATATACCATGGAAACAATGTATAAAGACCAACAGACTGACTTCTGTGGGGGATGGGGGTGAGGGAAGGAAGCAAGAATAGGGGGGAAATTGTAAAACTTAAAACAAATAACATATTTTTAAAAAAAATAAAGGGGCAGCTAGGTGGTACAGTGGATAGAGCACCAGCCCTGGAGTCAGGAGTACCTGAGTTCAAATCCAGCCTCAGACACTTAATAATTACCTAGCTGTGTGGCCTTGGGCAAGTCACTTAACCCCACTGCCTTACAAAAACCAATAAAATAAAATAAAGTGAAGAGATTGAAAAAAAATTGTCAAAAAAAGAGACATGACTCCATTGGTCTTTTGTATATTTTCACCAGAGGAATTGAACACACAGGCTACTAAGTAGTATCCAAAAAATAGACATTCAATCAGTTTGTTGCTGTCATTTAGGACTATAGGACCATAGATCTAGAACTGGAAGGGAACTCAGATGCCATCTGTTCAAACCTCTTCATTTTTATAGATATAAAAACTGAAGTCTAAAGAGATGATCCATTAAACAAGAAATATTTATTAAGCATCTACAAGGTTCTGTGCCATGATGGGGCTACAAAAACAAAAATTAAACTATCCCTATCATCAAGGAATTGACATTCTAATGGGGGATACAATGTGTACATATATAAGTATAGATAAAAATACCTAAATAAATTCACGTTAGTTTCCAGAGGGAGGACACTTAGTATCAAGAGGACCTCAGGAAAGGTTGCACATGAAAGGTAGAATTTGACCTGAAATATCGAAGGAAATTAAAGAGTGTAAGAGATGGAAATGAGAAGGGAGAGCCATTGCAGGTATGGGGGAGGGGGAGGGAAGGAAAAGAGTTGCAAAAGCGCAGAAATAGGAGATGAATGCTATGTCAAAGGAACAGCAAATAGGCTAGAATAATTAGACTGTAACAGTATACAGAGCTCAGTGATGCATAAAAAGATTGGACAAGTAGGAAGGGGTTCACTTGTGAAGAGTTTTGTTATTTGTCCTTCATTCTCAAAGAGGCCCATGACTTCAGGATGGTGATGCCATGACATACACATGGATTGGATTTGAATTGGAGGGGGGGGGGGGGGTGCTGTGCAAAATCACCAGCCTCACTTTCTCCTCCACAACTATCTGGGTTCAGTGCCCAGTTATGGATAGGGCAACTGAAAATTATCCAAATGGGCATTCTGAACCATTGGAGTTTATTGAATAAGAGGGTAACATAGTCAGATCTATACATTAGAAAAATCACCTTGGTAGCAATGAAATAGGATGAGGAGGTAGGAACATGAGGTAGAGAAAATTGAATAGAAAACTATTTGCAACTGTCTAGGCAAGCCATGATAACGATCTGAATTAGAATAGTATCTGTGTGTGTGAGAGATGCTGTGGAAACAGATTTGGGAATTGATTGAATAAAGGTTGAAGATGATACTAAAGGTGCAGGTCTGAGTAACAGAAAGAATAGTGATACTTTTGATGTCCCCCCCTCAAAAAAAAAGATGGTTTCAATAATATAAACAAGGTCAAAAAGGGAGTGAATATGAAAGGTGATACTTGAACCAAAGTCCTTAATCTAGCATCAGGGTCCTTTAAGCCATATTACTGGTCGTAAAAAGAGTCAACAAAAGGATGCATCAAGAGGTAGAGTAACATTCTATAAATCTATTCATTCTATTAATAAATAATATATGAATAACTAGGTATTTTTAAAACAATGCAAGCATCATCAGAAAAGTTTTAATGCGATCATTACTAATATAGAAATCATGGGAACTCAAGAAAATTTTATGTATCTGAAACAGCTTATGTTTAAATATACCAACCTTTCCTTACTGTGATAGGTATAGTCATCATCCAAAAAGCTAAATCATATAATCTGAGTCAGAAAGGACTTCAAAGACCATTTGGTGATGTAGTATAAAAAACACTGAGGAGGCATTCCTGAGTCCAGGGCAGGTACTCTACCCACTGCGTAACCTTGTTGTCCCCATCAAAAATATTATTCCAAGATGGCGACATGAAGGGATCGAGTCTTAGGAGCTCTCTGATAAAAACTCATAAACTAAGGACTCTAACTAAACTTTCGAGAGACAGAACCCACAAAGGGACCCAGTGAGGCAGTTCTCCTACTCAAGGTAACCTGAAAAAGAGCAGAAAGGCTCTGCTCCCTGGGGTTGGAGGGGTGGCACGCCAGAGGGGTGGCCCACCAGAGCCAAAGAACTTCAGCCTCCCGGAGGCAGCCCCAGGGCACTGGGAGCCCTGGCTCACAGCAGCGGGGGCGTCTCCTGAGCTGCACCCCGGGGAGCACCGGCACAAAGTGGGGGAACAGCAGGGGACCTCTGCCAGAGCAAGCACATGGAGCCCAGCCCTCAGGGCACACAGGGAGCAGCTTGGTCTTTCCACAGCCTAGACCTGGAAACAGAAGCAGGCAGAGCCAGTAAGCAGGAGCCCCCAGGGCATGAGCCCATTGAGCTGAGGGAGGGGAGTGAAGAGAGAGAGACTGCTGAGCTCTGTCCTCTGCCCCTGGAACAGGACTCTGGGGCTCTGACCACATTCAGATCCTGATCCCAGTCTAGGCCCCCACCATAGAACAACAGGGCCCCCCCCCCCCACCTCGGCCCCGTGGCAGAGGGGGGCACTTATGTTCATTCACAGACCAGGAGGGAGGACAGAGCCTCACACACTGAGACCCTTGTGGGAGTGTCCCAAAAGCTCAGGAAGCACCCCAAAAAAAACAGGCTTAGGCTGGGAAAATGAACAAGCAAAGAAACAAGAGGAAGACCATTGAGAAATATTTTGCAAATGAGCCCAAGAAGGATCAGTCTGAAGATGAGGAAGCACAAGCTCCTGCATCTAAAGACTCCAAGAAAAACAGAAATTGGGCTCAGGCTATGATAGAGCTCAAAAAAGACTTTGAAAATCAAATGAGGGAGTTGGAAGAAAAACTGGGAAAAGAAAGGAGAGAGATGCAGGAAAAACATGAAAATGAAGTCAGCAGCTTAGTCAAGGAAATCCAAAAAAATGCTGAAGAAAATAGCATGCTAAAACACAGCTTAGGTCAAATGGATAAAACAGTTCAAAAAGTTATTGAGGAGAAGAATGCTTTAAAAAGCAAAATTGGCCAGATGGAAAAAAAGATAAGAAAACTCTCTGAGGAGAACAAATCCTTCAGACAAAGAATAGAATTCAGGGAGATTGATGAATTTACCAGAAATCAGGAATCAATACTTCAAAACCCAAAAAAAAATGAAAAATTAGAAGAAAATGTGAAATATCTCATTGAAAAAACAACTGATATGGAAAACAGACTTAGAAAAGATAATTTGAAAATTATTGGAATACCTGAAAGTCATGATCAGGAAAAGAGCCTTGACATCATTTTCAAAGAATTACTACAGGAAAATTGCCCTGATATTCTAGAGGCAGAGGGCAAGATAGAAATGGAGAGAATCCACTGATCCCCCCAAGAAAGAGATCCCAAAAAACCAACCCCCAGGAATGTTATAGCCAAGTTCCAGAACTCCCAAGTCAAAGAGAAAATATTACAAGCAGCCAGAAGGACATAGTTCAAATATTGTGGAGCTGCAGTCAGGATCACACAGGACTTAGCAGCAACTACATTGGAAGCTCCTAGGGCTTGGAATACAATATACCAGAAGGCAAAAAAGCTTAGAATGCAGCCAAGAATGAACTACCCAGCAAGGCTGAATGTCCTCTTCCAGGGAAAAAAATGGACTTTCGATGAACCAGGGGAATTTCAAATGTTCCTTTTGGAATGGCCAGAGCTGAACAGAAGGTTTGGTCTTCAGATACAGGACTCAGGTGAAGCATGGAGATTGGAGGAGAGGGGGGAAATATGAGGGACTTAATGAGGATGAACTGCATGTATGGAAAAATGATACTGATAATATTCATATGAACCATCTCAGTTAATAGAGCAGGTAGAGGGAGCTTTTATAGTTGAAGCACAGGAGAAAGCTGAATTCGAAGATAAAATATGGTGTAAAAATGGAGTCAATAGGAAAAAAAGGGAAATGGAATGGGAGAAAGAAAAAGGAGAGGGGGGATAGTCCAAGATATTTCACATAATAAGATTTTTTTTAATTACAATGAGCTATTGCAATGATATGGAAGGGGGAGGCAAGGGGGAATGAGGGAACCTTTGCTTTCATCAGAGGTGGCTAGGAGAGGAAACAGCAACTATACTCAATGGGGTATAGACAACTGGAGTAAGAAGGAGGGGGGAGCAGGGGGAAGGGGTGGGGATGTGAATAAAGGAGGAGAGGATGGACCATGGGGAGACAGTGGTCAGATATAACACATTTTCTTTTTTACTTCTTGCAAGGGGCTGGGATTGGATGGCCTGCCCAGGACCATAGCGCCAGGTGGATTCTGGGCCTAAGGGGTGGTATGTGGGCTCAGGGTTTCTTGGCCCCAGGACCAGGGATCTGTCTGCTGTGCCACTCAGCAACCCTACAGCAGAGTCAGAGTGAAAGGAGAGAGAAAATATAGTACATGGTAGTGGAGAAATAAGAAAGGAGGGAGTTGCGATCAGCAATGGCAACATTGGAAAAATATGGAAGTAAGTTTTGTGATGGACTTATCATAAAGAATGTGATCCACTCACGATAGAGTTGATGGTGTTGGAACAAAGACTGAAGCACGTTTTTTGTTATTATTATTTGGGGGAGGGCAAGTGGGGCTGGGTGGCCTGCCTGGGGCCACATAGCAGGGTGATCTTTGGGTGTCTGGGGCCGGATTCAGACCCAGGTGCTCCTGGCTCAAGGGCCAATGCTCTGTCTGCCACCCAGCCACCCCTACTATTATTACTATTTTATTTTATTTTGGGTCTTTTTTTTTCTTCTTTTTGGTTTTTGCAGGGCAGTGGGGATCAGGTGGCTTGCATGTCACATGGCTGGGTGATTATTGGGTTTTCGAGGCTGGATATGGACTTGGGTGCTCGTGGCTCCAGGGCTGGTGCTTCGTCCATTGCACCACCTGGCCATACCTACAATTATTACTATTTTTTTTAATTTTAATTTTTTTTCTCTCCCCTTTACTTTTTCGCCCAAGCAAGTCTATCTATATTCATGGGGGGGAGGGGTATTTTGTTTACTTGTAAACAAGTATATTTTATTAATGTAAAACAAAAACATTTGTACAAAATGAGAATAAAAAATAAAAAAAAAACACTGAGCTTGGAGTCAAGGAATTTGTCTTTTAATCTAACCTGAGTGCATACACACATCCCCAGTTCCCTACCCTGACTAATAATGAATGGTCAGTACTTCCTCATAATAATTTTTCACTTTTCATATGCTACTAGAACTACTACAACATTTATTTGTTTGCCCCTAGTAGCTCCAAACCTCCAAGTTCACTGATAGGAGAAAGGGACTTTAAAATATATCTATGTATATGTATATGTATATGTATATGTATATGTATATGTATATGTATATGTATATGTATATGTATATGTATATGTATATGTATATGTATATGTATATGTATATGTATATGTATGTGTATGTGTATGTGTATATGTATGTGTGTATGTGTATGTGTATGTGTGTATATGTATGTATATATGAGTATAGGCTGTCTTTCATCATCTATTGATATAATCATATTATTTCTGATAGGTTATTGATATAGTTAATTACACTAACAGTTTTCCTAATATTGAACCAACCCTGCATTCTTGAGATAAATCCTGCTTGGTCATAGTGTATTATCCTAGTGATAACCTGCTGTACTCACTTTGCTAAGATTTTATTTAAGATTTTTCCATCTATATTTATTAGGGAGATAGGTCTATCATTTTCTTTCTCTGTTTTGACTCTTCTTGGTTTGGGTATCAGCACAATATTATTGTCAACAGAAAGAGTTAGGCAGAGTTCCATTTTCACCTATTTTTCCAAAGAGTTTATATAAAATTGTAACAATTGTTCCTTAAATGTTTGATAGAATTCTCTCATTAATCCATCCGGCCCTGGAGATTTTTCCTTAGGGAGTTCAATAATAGTTTGTTTATTTCTTTTTCCGAGATGGATTATTTAGGTATTTAATCTCCTCTTCATTTAACTTGGTAAACAAATTTTTGTTAAATATTCATCAATTTCACTTAGATTATCAAATTTATTGGCATACAATTGGGCAAAATAATTCCAAATTATAACTTTAATTTCCTCCTCATTGGTGGTGAGTTCACATTTTTCATTTATTATCCTAGCAATTTGGTTTTCTTCTTTCTTTTTATAATCAAATTAACTTGAGGTTTATCAATTTTATTGGTTTTTCATAAACCAACTCTTGGTTTTATGTATTAGTTCAATAGTTTTCTTGCTTTCAATCTTATTAATTTCTCCTTTAATTTTTAGAAGTTCTAATTTGGTATTTAATTGGGGGGGCTTAATTTGTTCTTTCTCTAATTTTTTTAGTTATATATTTAGTTCATTGATTTCCTCTTTCTCTAATTTATTCATGTAAGCATTTAAAGATATAATATATCCCCTGATTACTGCTTTAGCTATATCCCATAAGTTTTGGTATGTTGTCTTATTATTATCATTTTCCAGGATGAAATTATTAATTCTTTCTAAAATTTGTTGTTTGATCCACTCATTCTTTAAAATGAAGTTATTTAGTTTCCAATTAGTTTTAGGTGTATCTCTCCATGACCTTTTATTACATTATGATCTGAGAAGGATGCATTTACTATTTCTGTCTTTCTGTATATGACTATAAGGTTTTTATGCCCTAGTACATGGTCAATTTTTCTGTAAATGCAGAAAAAAAGTATATCTATTCCCATTCAGCTTTCTCCAAAGGTCTAGCATATCTAGGCTTTATAATAATCTATTTACCTCTTTAACTGCCTTCTTGTTTACTCAAGGTGGTTCTGGTAACTGAGATATTTATATTTTAATAAATTAATCTTAGGGTGACCTGTATAAGTATTAAAACATCCCCACAACCAACCCTAAAAAATAGGACTCCCACAACCCTGATCCTTGAGAACTTGACCACCTACCAAAGGTCTATGCCTTCTGTTTATTCCAATTTCTGACCTCATTGCTGTATGCCTGGGAACCTGGACAGTCTACAAGCACCATGCCCGGAAACCAAATTGCTTCCATTTAAATTGTCTTAGTAAGATTCTGAAGATCACCTGGCAGGAGAAGATACCAGACACTAAGGTCCTTTCTCAGGCTAAACTGCCAAGCACTCAGTTTCTACAGAGAGCACAACTATGATAGGTTGACCACATTGTGAGAATGCCAGACATAACCTTGCCAAAAAGATTATTTTATGGATAACTCACACAGGACAAGTGCTCACAGAGGGGTCAGAAGAAGCAACACAGAAGAAGCAATACCTGAAAGTCTCTCTTATGAACTTTAGAATTGATTGTGCAACATGGGAAACACTGGCACAGGACTATCCAGCATGACACGCCCTCCTTAGAGAGAGAGTGCTGCATTCTATGAGCTAGGTAGAATTGAAGCAGCTCAAAGGACAGGTAAAATACCTAAGCCTCAGGTGTTCACATTTAACTATTTGTACCCAATCTGTGGGAGTATTCCAAGCTCATATTGGTCTTATCAGTCATGGTCAGACACACTGTAATTTATTTCTAACATAGTAATATCATTCTAATCTTATCCAATAACAAAGAACACAAATCAACCAACTCCTAGATTGTTGTACAATATTCACTAAATTCACATTTTCAGAATTTATTAATAATTTACTTTGTTGGAACTTGGACAAACATTTACCTTGACAAGAAATCATTTTGCACAGATAAAATATTAAGAGTCCTGCCTATCATTACCGCTATACACATCCCTTCTTCCCCATACCAGAATACTAAATTCACTTAAATATATAAAGTTTATAAGCTGGCTTTTTCATTTAGATAAATGTATTTTTAGTAGTATGCCTAGTAAAGAATAATTTTCCTTTGTTATATTATTTAAGAAACAAAACATTTCTTCATCTGGGTTGATCTATAATGCAGTAACTTATTTGACTCTTTATATACTAAAAGGGAGCTAATCCTTAAAATAGGTTGTAAGATAATTCATATAGAGGTGGGAGGAAACCAATCACCAATCTGTGAAAATGGGGTTTAATTCCCCCTCAAGTGACTAAGGCCAATAGTAACATATTTCTGCATCTATCCAACACTCTTACACATGGTAGTTCTCAGTAAGCTTTGTTGAATTAAAATTAATATTTTGTTAATATATACTAACCCAAAATAAACCCTTTTTTCATAAAATGTTATGATTTATTAAAGGAAGTGATTGATTTTAATACTCAAAATAATTAGATCTATAACATAAAAAACAATGCTAACAAATTAACATAAAATAGTATAACTAAAATTTTAAAGACAGTTTCATAAAAATCCATGATTAAATATTTGTGTGTATATATATATATATATATATATATATGTATGTATATATATATATACACACACACACAATAAGATGTAAAAGAATGAACAACAATTGGTAAACATTAAAAATATAAATGACTTTTTTCTTTTAAAAAAACAGTCATATAAGAAATAGATGTATATAGGAAAACTCCATGTACTTTAAAAACCTTTTGAGTTACCTGTCACTACACAAATTTTAATTTATACCAATTTTGTTTCTATAAAAGAATGCTTTATTTAGCTCTATATAAAATATAGAAATATATGATATAGTAATCCACAATAGGTTAAAAAACAAAAACAAAGAATGAAAACATATCTGTACAGGAGTATATTAAGTCACAAGAGTATAGTAAGTCAAGAGGAATGTCCACTTTGCTGGCTTGTTGCCTTAGGAGGCAGTGATTCGGGAGCTCAGTAGAATATCTAAGATTCCACAGTAAATCACTAGCTAGAAAAATAAAGATGCAAGCTTCAAACTTACCTACTTCTTACAAAGTGTACATGTTAATCTTGGAATTACTGAAGTGTACCTAGAACCCTCTTGCACAGTTGTAACAATATGTAGTATAAGTGTCCTGAACCAATCCTTTCCCATGATTCATGACAGATGACAAATCGTAGACATAGCAATCTGATCTGAGGGTCTTGAAAATCTTTCAGTAACAACAGGGATCCATGTTTAGAATTTCATCAAAACCAAAATATACTCCTGAGACAGTTGGTGATACAATAGATAAAGTTCAAGGTCTAGAGTCAAAAAGACTCATTTTTCTGAGTTAAAAATCTGGTCTCAAACACTTACCAGTTGTATGACCCTGGATAAGTCACTTAACCCTATCCTCATCTGTGAAAAAAGCTGGACCAGGAAATGGTGAACCATTCTAGTATCTGTACCAAGAAAACCCCAAATAAAGTCCTGAAGAGTCAGATACACTCAAAATGATTAAACAACATGTATTCTAAGGCTTCAGTTTCTATGAAGTTTGTTGATGTTTCAATAACCAAGCAGGGACACTATCAAATCATTTTTTTCCAATTAAGTGGTATCTTTCAGGAAATTCCAGGACAGGTCTAATGTTCTGTGGTATTTGATCTATTATCCCATGTAAGACAAGCAACCTGCCACATCCAAGCAGCCATCTTGCAAGCTTACCAACATATCCAACCACAGCTCCAACAGCAAAAGCAGCAACCATGGTGAAGAAGTTTCAGGCTCAGGTGATGAGCTAGGGTGATAAGGGACAGATAAATTTTATTTCTCAGGTATAAAGTTATTGCATTCAGACTCTATCCCAGTGGATAAAAAGCCCCTAGCAAAGGAGAAAACTAGGATGTCTATAGGGGGTGAGGGAGTGGTCTACATTCTAGAAAGGGTATAAGATTCTGTGCAGGCATAGAGCAAAGAATTATGTCAGAGTATTCAGGGGTAACAAAGAGCTAACAATTTGCTATCACGTTGGACTTCTGCCTCTATTTCCCTGATCTGGTAGACTACTCCCTGTGGTGGGTTCCTCTCTATTTGATAGAAATAGGGTACCCAGAAGGCTATTATTAATTCAAGGTCTGGTATAAGGGAGGACTTTCTCAAGAGTGGTAGCAAGCTTTTCCCATTAACATTATTTTTGTATAATCTACTTTGCACAAGGTCAACATAGTTCATGATATAGTCTACTCTTAAGGCACAGAATTTAACTATTTGCTTTCTGTCTCTCATTTCCATAGCAACAATGGAAATGGAGGAACTAGTGCCAGATGAGACTTTGAAGTCCAAGGTCATTATTTTACAAACACATATGTTTTTTTCATTGCTTTTTACATTGCTTCCTCTAAATTTCTATAGGTTTCCACTCTTAGGTTAACTTTCATTTATTCTTTAAGTATTTTATATCTATCTGTTTATAGATAGATATAGATAGATAGATAGATAGATAGATAGATAGATAGATAGATGATAGATAGATAGATGTACGCATCAAATGAATGAATAATAAAAAAAGTTATTAATCACTTACTATGTACCAGACTATTCTAAGTACTAGGGATATATATATATACATATATATACACAAAAGTGCTTCCATATTCTGAACTGTAGAATTCTACCCAAGATATAAGGCTACAGATGCAGTATTAAACTCTCAACCTATGTAAGATGAAGTATGAAAACACTAATAAGCCACAATAATTCTGAGAAAGAAATTATAATAAAGGAAAACTGAGATGAGATAAATAAACCTTTTTAAATGCATAATCACTGGAAATATGCTTTATGTCATTTGAGGATGTATTATGAAGCCTTAGCAGAGAAAAACATTGGAAAACAAAGGATTATGACTGATGAATAGCTAAAATGGTTAAATCAAATGAAACTAACATAAAGTCTACCAAAAGTGTACCGCTCAACAAGAAAGAAAATAACTTTTCAAATTCCATATATGATCAACAGGCTAACTTAAAAAAATAAGAATGTATATCTAATTTACCTTAACTATTTATAATCAAAAACATCTGGTTTTCATCTGTAATGTTATTTTTTCATTCTAGGAGGCATAAACTTGAAGTTACAAAGAAAAATCATCCTCATGTTATATTTGTGAGCAATTTCTGATGTCTTCTATGATTGGGGAAACTTACAAAAACCTAAAGGAATCTGAAGATTTTCTGTGCTTTTTTTATCCCACAGAATAAAAATGTATTATTTGGCTTTAGAAATAATTGTTAATACAGCAACATTTTCTATCTGGTGAAAAAGCACTAGCTTTGGATTCAAGGGATCCAAGCTCAAACTCTATCTCTAGTACTATGTGACCTTAGGCAATTCACTTAATCAGTGAATCAGAAAACAACTTCTATCACTGCTTCTATCTGCCTCAACATTCCCAATCCCCAATTCTGCTCTCTTTTCCTGATGGTCATATTGTCTGTCCCATTCAGTTTGACCTGCTTCTCTTGGTGTCTCAAATCTGTCTATCCAACTTGACTCATGTTTGATTTCCACAGCCTATCTGATCCTGTGAATTTAGTTTTTCTGGAACCCTTATCTCCATCCTCAAAAAAAGCAGAATACTAACCTCCTACAAAAACTTCTGTCCTCTGACCCCAGGCTAGAGTTACTTTGCCCCTTAGTCTCAGCTGCTCATCTCTGACTACACAGTGGGGAGGGCTTTGGCACTATTAAGAGCTCTCTTCCAAAGTATTTATTTCTGCTGTGTTAAGAGAAATTTTGCAGAAGAAAACCATATTAGTGATCGCATGCCAGTATATAAATGTTCTAAAAAAAAACAAAACAAACAAAGACAAAAGAACAGAATCAGAGTTGCATCTTTTGATTTAACTTTAGGAAAGGGGGTTTAAGGTAAAGTGTCAAATCAGATTGCATACTTGCATGAAATTGAGACAGTTTTGGCACCAGATATTAAGATTGGCTTTCTCTGCACCTCAGGCCCTGGTTGCTCCTTTGCCTACACTCTGTACTCTAGTATCTTTCCATCTGTCAGTCCTTGGATCAAACTGAGGTCAGGGCTCAGCTCTTGAACAAACAATATGCTTTTCTGAACCTGAGTACTGCCCACCTTCCACAGCAACCCATGGCTTCTGAGCTCTCCTCTCTCCTCCCCTCTCTTCATTATCAGTCTATTACCACCAACGCTTTGCTTTCTCATTCTTTAGAAGGGCCTCTGAGTATGAATTTTCCTCAGTAGATGTGGGGGACCTCATTCCCTGGTTAAACACAAGAAATTTAGAAATGTAGGTAGGTGTTGCAGCAAATGGAAAAGATCAGGCAACTCCAGTGTCATAAATATACAAAGGAAAACATTTTTAAAGTCAAATCACAGCATAGGCAAAAACCAGTTTGTGAAGATATGGCTGTGCCAGAATCAGTATGGGGTGCTGCTCCATGTAGAGTTGTACTGTATTATTTCATTCTTAATTCAGTAGAAGGGAAAAGGAATGATCAAAAATAGCTAAAAAGAAGACTTGAAATATCTTAAAATCTACCAGAGATAAAAGAATGTAAATTACTTTAAAAAATACTTCCTTGTTAATATGCTGATATTTGTAGTTTGGAAGGAAAGAATAGTATTTTTAGTTAAGATCATTTGTTTTAGACTTCCTCTTCTTGTCTCCTCTTGTTCTCACAACCCTTTGATCTCAAATGCCTTTTCTCCAAGGAGGATTCAGCTCTTCACCTCTACAAGTCATGCCTTTGCATTTATACTCTTGATCCCATTTCTTTCCATTTTCAGCAGCAGATCATCCATGCCTTTGATCTCTCTCTCTCTCTCTCTCTCTCTCTCTCTCTCTCTCTCTCTCTCCTTCCCTCCATCATTCAATCTCTCCTCCTTCTTCCCCTCTCCCTCTCTCACACATTTTTCAATCCCTCCCCCATCTATTAGTTCCTTCTCTACTTTCTATCTACTGGTCCAAGTATCCAGAATCCTTAAAAATTTTTCACTAGATCATATTCCCATAAGTTTATTCCACATTTCCTCTCCCTTTTGCAACCAAATTCCTAGTACTTCTATTTAGTGAGGTGACTCAATGGATAGAGTGCCAAGTCTGGAATCAGGAAAAACTCTTCTTCCTAAGTTCAAATATGGCCTTAGACATTTAGTAGTTGTAATGACTCTGGGTAAGTCATTAACCCTGTTTGCCTCTATAAAATGAACTGGAGAAGAAAATGAGAAAATTCTCCAGTATCTTTGACAAGAAAGCACAAAAATGAGATCATGAATAGTCAGACATGACTGAAACAGTTAAATAACAACAAATGTCAACTTTGTCGGCTCTCATTTTCTCCTGAACTTAAAATCTTAAATGTCAGTCTTATTCCCAACACAGTACCTTTCATATAGAAACTTAACAAATGGTTTAATTGAATCAAGTGTTTAGTTACTTTATTTCCTCTATTTCAATATTCGTTAATTTACAAAATAACAATGAATACCTTTTATGGAAGTAGTAATAGTGCAAGATAAAGAATTAGAGACAAAAATACATAAAGTCCTGCTCTTATTATTTATTATCTGTGTGACTTTGGATAAGTTATCTTTCTAAGTTTCCTCTCTGTTAAATGGGAGCTATAATTATCAAATGAAAGGAAGCATCTAAATACCAAAACATTGTTAATAATAATAATAATGCCATTTATAGAATACTTTAAGATTTGAAACATATTCACACAAATATTATCTCACTTTATTCTCACAACAGCTCAAAGAAGGCAGAGTTTAGGTTCCCTTACTCACAATAACAGTTAGTAAGTGTCTGTGGCTAAATCTGCACTCAAGTTTTTCTGACTCCAAGTCCACCGCACTATCCATTAGCTTCTAACCATAAAGTATTCTATATGAATCTGAAAAATAATCTACTACAATGATTTTTATTTTAAAATTCATGTTTATTGGCCAATTACACCTAAAGGGATTACACTGAAAATATTACCTAGCACTTCTACTTTTTTTATTTATGTTGTTTTGTTTAATCAAGAAGAGATGACAGAAAAAAAATGGCTGAGGACTATATCTATTCCATAAGTGATCATCAGCACCCAGAATCACCAAAAATTGCACAAGAGATTCAGAAAATAAAACCAAAATATGTGTAACTGCAAAAGCAAGAAAATGATATTATAGTGATGAGACTTCAGCAACCAACCTAAAATGAAGTTCCTTCTCAGTATGTTCAATATTTTACAACCTTTGATCTTTAGGGGACTTTTTTTATATTAAAAAAAATACTGGTGCCTCAGCTGTATGAATTGTGTGCTAATTAAGCCAAGTCCATACTCCTGAACAGGAACATGAATAAGGAGTTTAAGGCAAGCAAAGTTATTCTGATTACAATTTGTATAGATAACAGGTATTGGGTATTACAACGGTGCAGTACAACTCTGGGTTTTCCAGTGTGGAAGTGCCTTTCTTGAGTATGAGAAATGAATAGCACTTGTGGTCATCTAATAGTTTGATGTCAAGAAAATGTCTGTCCCTTTTAGACCAACTCTAGGGAAACCAGTGCTTCTCTTTTGTTTATCCTGATTATCATCTGAGTAGTACTAGATGAAGAGCGACATCTTGTGGTTATTTCAATCCATCAGCTAGTTACTATATAACTTGTATCAAATGATATCCCAGAAAAGAGGTCCATGGCATCAATCTTTGCAGGTGGAGGACTGCAAATTTTTCATAAAAACACTATTGGTCTTGCCTTGACCATGTTAATAATTAAAAACTGGGAGACTAACCTGCACCAAATAACTACTCTATGTCCTAGTCAAGGAATTTTTTTAGTGAAAGTTTTTTCCTGATTTTCATAAAAATAAAATTTTATTTTGCCATTCTGAAGTTCCCATTTTTAATATGACAGTGACCTGAATAGGCAAGAAATAGTGCAAACAACTTACTAATGCCTACAGTGATGGGTTACATTATAAATGCATGCAGTAAGATTTTCCAAAGGTAAAATCAATACAGATGCATCATACATAATACATTTTGATACAAAGCACAAACATAATATTGTTGGATTAAGTTTAGTCTAGAGGCAGTATTCAGTTTTTGTAAATGGGACTATATCCAATTCATCAAGATCTCCCCAGTTATTGAATCATGCCATGGAATTACAGAAATGTGTTGTTTTTACCATTAACAAGAAAATATAGCTTTCTAGCACTATTCATGAAGAGGAAGAGAGAAGAATAATTTCATTGTTTGGCCATTTCTATATGACCAGCCTGAAGCTGACATGGGGCAAATTTTTCACAGAAACTTTGGAGCCAAAAGAGACCATAAAGATCATATAGTCTCATCCTCTTTTTTAAAGATGAGATAACAGAGGCCCAGAAAGGTCAAAAGTTTTTACAAAGGCAAAAACTGAAGTCTTTTAAGTACAGGCCCACAACTCATTCCATTACACCAAATTACTCCTTACTGAATACCGAAATATACTTCAGTTCAGATTTCTTGTATTTATTCATGGTACCCAACACAAGAAAAACCAAGAAACTTCCCTAAGCCTCTCTTAGGCTCAAGTTTGGAAAGTAAGACTGCTTTGCTTCATCACTAATGGAAATATAACCCTTAAACAGACATGTTCCACTGTTTTTCTAGGCAAGAAGAACATATTCTGTTTGGTAATCTTAGCCAAATTTCCAACTGGAAAAGCAATTGACATTATTAAGATTTGAATGCATTTCTTAAAAAACAAACCAGGTTTAAATGCAATGTAGAGGTAAATTTCATACTCTTCTCCAAACCACTACCTTCAGAAATACTTTCATCCTTTCTATCACAAGCCCAAGAGCTCTAGTGAGACATCTGGGTAAATGTATTATTTAGGCAAGGGGACAAGCAACTTCTGGCCCTGGTGGACTAACAGAATAAACTGCTTGTCCAAACATTCCACATGGTGATATTTGTATCTTTTTCTTCTATTTACCTCTTATTTCTTCCCCCCCCCCCATTTCTACCTTAGGTATTTACCAGTAAATTATCAATGATATAAAAGGGTATAAGTGAGTGTTTGATAGCATTCCTGATGACCCTCCAAGCTAAGGAGGTGGATATCAACTGGCCTTAAAGCACTGGAATGAATTTCTGGTTTATATGGATAATGCTCATTGATGTGATATTACAAGGACAAATGAAATCAAGTTCTGAAAGCACTTTGAGATGCTCAGAAAAAGGAATGCATGCAAGCACAGGTTACTACTATTGGCTGCTTACAATAATAAACTCGGTAAATAATTCAGTAGCACATCCTTTTATTTATGTTGCAAGGGGATATTGCAATTTTGAAACACTGGTCTAGCTCTATATCTTTTAAATAAATTCACCTTGCCCATTGTTTTTAAAGATGGATTAATTCAACCTTGCAAACAAGTACTTAAAATTTACCAAAATACAAAAAAAAAAAAAGCCTATAACTTGCCCTCACCTCATGAGCTAGCCAGAGAGTAAAGGAAATTAAATCAGCACGCTTTCCTGCTCACTTGGGATAATTCTTTACCAGCCCTAGGAGAGCAGCAAGTGTCAATTGGAAAGGCTGCATCAGTTGCCATAGCCAACACACCACAAGCCTAGAAATAATTTTGTCTTGCTCTCAGTGCTAAAAACACATTGCCAAATCTCTTTCTGAAAAGCACAAAAGCAAAATATCCCATTCCTGCAAGCAGACCAACCACAAATGTGGTGCCAAGAACTTTTGGGGCCCTTTTCTTGGCCACCCGGAATGCTGTTGGCAACACTGCCGAGATTAATATATTGTTGACATGTCCTAAAACCTTGTTAAATGTTTTTCTCTTCAAGACACGCTCATAATAGGTTTCCAAGTTTGGTCGCTTTCCGCTTCCCCAGTTTCTCCTTGCAAACCCCAGGAACTTCAGTCGATGCAATGTGACAGCAAGTGATACGTCTGCCAGCGTGAAAGATTCACCACAGAGCCAAGGCTGGCAGCCCTCCTCTAATCAAGAAAAAGACACAGAGAATTAGCTGCAAGCACTATACAGGGAGAATGCAGGGTATATATGCTGCCTGATTACATTATTCCCTCATCTTTAAGAATGGCTATAAAGTTATCAACATTTAAAACTTCTATATTACTCCTAATGAAACATACTTGGCCAAGTTATATGATGCTTTAAAAAAAGTTAAGTTATTCTAAGCTAAAGGGATTTTTGTAAAACAGCTAATAGCTGCCCAAGTCTCTGGGTGAAAGATGAAGCCCCCTGGTATTTAAAACCTGCCTGACGGTTCATAAGGGACCCCAAGTGGCTTAAGGCCTCCAAGAAGCAGCACATTCCCCAGACACTCCCTGCTCATTCCAAGTAAACAACAGGTGTGCTTGAGGTAACAGGATCAAGTTTAGTCTGTAACTAGTCAATGGCATCACTGTATTTTTTTTAAACAGGGACACTCTGTCACCTAGTGCAAGGAAAGTTTCAGGTGACAGAACTACCATCTAAAGACTGGCATGCTGCAAAGGTAGGACTAACACATTTGGGAACATTAAAATTGTTTTATTCATAATACTTAGTCCACAAATGATCATGACTAGACCAAAATTCAGATTTTCTATATAAGGTATCTGAGTGACAACTCAAGATGTAGCAAATAGATCAGGCTAAACAGCAAGAAGACTTGAGTTCAAGTGTTCCTTCTGACACACACACAGTAACTTTATGACCATGCACCAGCCTCTAGTTAACTCTAAAATAGGGATCTTAGCCTAAGCTAATGAAGGTTTTGACTTATTTTTTTACATTTTTAAATACAATAAAACTTTATTTTTAAATGTAAAAAAACTATTCTTAGTTTGCCACCCATACAAAAACAGGTTGTAAACCCAACTCTAAGACTGAAAATTACAGAATAGTTGTTGATATGCATTAATAGAATTATTTCTACACTGGGAGTCCCCCATATTGATGAAATCACAGGTTCTGAGGTCAAAAAGATATGAATGTTTGCTGATCCAAATGATTTCCTCACATGTACTTTTTGTGATAGAAGTTATGCCTGGACAGGCAAAGTGTAAAATCTTTAAGCAGATTAATGCCCAAGAGTAAAAAACAAAACAAAACACTACAACTAATTTGAAAGAGCGCTATCAAATCTGCTTACTATTGGTTGCCATCTCTTTCACTAAAAAACTCTTACATTTTCTTCTTTCTGAGTGGCCATTAAGTCACTGGTTTTGCTCATTTCCTTCAAGTTACTATGGTCATAATTAAAATGTGAGCAGAAAACAGAGAAACAAATTAATTCTATCAAGATGAACACAATAGCTTTGGCAGGAGGGGACAGGAGATACACTTAAACCAGCACTTACCTGGGGTCTCTTCATTTCTCCTTTGCAATTCAGTTTCAACTTGATCCAGAACCTTCTCAAGTTCATCAAGTATTTTCTTCAAATATTTTACATTGTCATGGTCCAGTAGCTTTGACTAAGTAAACAAAAAAAGCACTCTGAACATGGTCAGTTTCTATGAGGGATGCACACAAATACAAAGTCTTCATCTTTTGAATCTACACATGTTATTCTAAAGGGCAGCAAGAGGGAATAGAATAACTTAGATAAAGTGAAAAAGATTGTTAGGAGGAAACTTCAGCTCAGAAAAGAAACTTCCTTTTCTCAATTGCAAGCAGGTTCAAATGACTACAGCAAGGAAAGGCTGGGGTCTAGCCAATAGAGAGAGGCATCAGAATGAACATTATATACAATCTATATAGAAACAAAAACCTCTTTAGGTCTAGATGAACTAGGATGGGAAAGTAAAGTATATGGTTAATGATGGTTATCTGATTTAATTTATTAAACATTTGTTGAATGCTTAATATTTGTAAGGTATTATATTAGGCATTTTGGAGATAGAAAAATGAAAAATTACAGTGCCTATTCTAAAAATTCTTTTAACTTAATAAAGACAAAAGGACCACCAAATTAGAATGCTATAAAATAGAGTGATAAAAAAAGAAATTTCCCCAAAAATGATCAGAAAAAAATATAAAGGACAGATCATTTTCACCTTGTAAAAAATAGTGATTCTTTATGGGGGGTGGGGGGGGTGGGAGGGAGTTGTTAGGGAAAACAGGTGCCACAGTCAGGCAAAGCACTTAGGTAGAAAGTAAGAGATTGTGGTGGTGGTAGTGGTGGTGATGAAAATGTTTTCCCAATAAAGTAGGATCAAAAAAGGAGAAAAGAAAACAAAGAGAGTAGGAGATAAGGTCATATGGAAGGGAATGAGGGGAGTTGTTGATCAATGCATCTGATGAGATCTAGGAATTGACTTTCTTTGAACTAGAGTCTTTTCTGCAGAGCTGGACATGCACACTTGGCCCTTTGTTAAGGGAGAGCACTTTGCAAGCAGGACACAGAATTACTCTGGTTCCCAATGACTGAAACTTTCTCCTGATTATAGTGACAGATTTGGAAAGGGGATGGAGGAGGTGAGAAACTCTTTATGGAAGGCTCCCATGGAAGCAAAGGAAGAAAGGAGAGAAAATACAGGGAGGGAGGAAGAGGAGGAATTAAAGAAAAAGATAAGAAATTGTACTTTAACAATTGTCATGATAGCTGTTGATAACCCTGGGTTACTCACTTTGAGCCGTTTCTGCTTTGCTATATATGCGTCCTGAAGGTCTGGATTTTCTTGAGCAAGTTTCTTTAATTCAGACTCAGTGTTACCTATTTGACCTGAAGTTAGGAACATTTTCCAAAAACAAAACAAAAACAATTTTTTTCCATAGAATACAACATAACACAGCATGGTGTACCTATAAAGGTGCAATCCAGTAAAACTGATATTTGCTTTTGAATTCATTCCCCATTAAATGTTTTACAAATACAATTATTTAGAAATAATAAATGTATAGAAAAGAGTAGAAAGAGGTTTCTTAAGTCTTTAGACTACCTCAGACTGTACTGACATGAACACTAAATAAGAGGAAATTTTGGGACAACTTGATCAGTTCATTTCCACAATATTTCCCCTTCTCCCTAAGTCCCCCATCAAGGGAACCATTCCACCCCTAGATAGAAATAGTGAAAGACAGGGAAATAAAGAACTCTGAAAATTACTGTAAAAAAGAGCAGAAAGATTTTGTTTTATTTAAACTATCCCAGACTTTATTGACTGGAACAGCAAACAAGAGTAAGTTTTGGGACAACTAGATCAGAACAGTTTCACAATATTTTTTCTTCTCCCTAAGTCTTCCATTCAGGGAACCATTACACCCCTAGATAGAAATTCTTTTCTGACTTCACATCCCGTTCCATCCCTAGACAGAAATTTTTTCCTGATTTCACAGCCCAGTGAGAGGTAGGGGATAAATAACTCTGAAAAATATTGTAAAAGTGATTAGAATACACCTACTCCTAGTTGGAGGTCGAAAAAATCAATATTTAATAGGAACAATAAAGTAATTCTAGAAGTTATCATCATAATTGCATATCCACAAATATATAAAGCAAATAATATCAAAACTCTAGAAACATATAAACTTAAGAAGGAACTGGGAAAAGGAATGTAGTGAGTAATATCATTATAGTGTATAATGTCAAGGAAATGCTCTGCCAATACTCTGCCAATTGCATGGCCAAGGCTTATGGGACAGAATATCACAGACTCTAAGTTTTGTCTGGACATCAATAATCTATCAGGAAGAATAAAGCTTGGACCTATCATTTTATTGATATAGAGAAGAAACTCCCTCTACAAATGCAGTTTTATAATCTTAGAGAGTTGCCTAGGACACTGAAAGATTAGATAACTGCCTCGGATCTCACAGTACTGTGTCAGAGGCAGATTTGAACCCAGGTCTTCCTGCATTTAAGATCACCTCTCTAGACACTGCACTCCATTGCTTTTCAAAGCATGAGCAAAATTTTTAATAATCTTATTATGCCCAAATAAAATAGCAACTCTTTATAATATTGGAGAAACAGAATCAAAGGTTAAGGTGAGGCATCAAATGAGGGGAGGTAAAGTATAGGGAAGACTAGAGCTAGAAGTTAGGAAGATTAATATTAAAAGAAGAATTGGGGCAGCTAAGTGGTACAATAGATAGAGCACTGGCTAGGAATTCCGGAGGACCTGAGTTCAAATCTTACCTCAAATACTTAACAATTGCTTCACTGTGTGGCCTTGGGCAAGTCACTTAGCCCTATTGCCTTAAATAAATAAAATTTTAAAAAATACTACAAGGCAAATAAAAATAGCCTTTCATTTTCCTACCTAAGAGTGACAAATTTTCGATTAATTTCTTTTGTTTAACATTACCTAGTATAACCATAGGTCAAGGATGTCCAACCTTTTAGCTCTTCTGGACCAATGCCCAACAAAATCCCCTCAAGGGCTACATACAGAATTCAATGCTCATTCATGAATATAATGCAACCAATACCACCAACTAGCAAAACAACAAATGCCAACAGTCACAAGTTGGACACACCTGACATAAGTCTCTATGGTAAAGCTAATAAACTCTATTGAAATATCACAGAATAAGTTAGATGTTCATTCCTCATAGGTCAACACTTGAGATCATGATGGAATTGTAGCATGTGCCCAATATCCCACAGTTAATCAGTGGAAAAGCAGGGCAAGAACCTAGTTATCAAATTACTAGTCCAACCCTTTTCCACTACATCAATGTATCTTTCCACAAAAGACTCCTATTTTTGTGGTGTATGTAGCCTTGACCTCTAAAATAAACATGAGGAATTGGGATAATCAAAAAAACAAGTATTTACTTAATATAAGGCACAGATTGGTGAAACTGAAGCATCTATTTTCTATGTTAATTTGGGGGATATATGTGAAATAAATTGAAATGCCCTACCCATGACCATAAGAAATGGTAGAAATCAGACAAATGAGTTGTAAAAGAAATGTGAAACAAATCCCAAGGTCCCTGAAGTCCTTACATACTTCGAATCCTTGTTGTTGCATAAGCAGGAATCATGGAGTCCACTGTTAGTTCTGGGTGTAAGATGCAGCCATGTGTATAGGCATCCATAGGTAAGGAGTCAAGGAGTTCTCGGTAGTGCTGAACTCGTGGATAATACATGCTTTCTTTTTCAGGTATTAACCTGGGTGTCTTTTCTAAGATATTCATGTATAAAGGAAAAAAACTTAAAATTAGGTACCGTAATCAAAAAGAAACAATTATGATAAAAATTATAAGCATTATCTCAGTAGAATTTAAATGATAATAGGAATTATTAAGAGTTTTAAGAAGTAGAAATTATAATTGTAAATCATGAATTCTTAATTAGGCAATTGAAATGACATTATACACAAGATTACAAATATAAACATTATAATGAACAAGGATGAGAGGACCTCCAAAGAGGAGGGGTTTTCTTTAAATTTTCTTTAAATTTTTAAATGTAAATTCATTATACTTAATGTTGGATCTTTAGGAAACAGGAAAGGTTTCTAAGCCCCACAGAAATTGCCACTTTTAGCTATTCCTTCCCAAGAACTGTCCAAAAATTCAAATATGAAATTTGGATTCACCATAAATTCTTTTTTGTCTATGGAGTGCCCCTTTGAATCCATCAGACCCTCCAGCACATTGCTACTCTTTACAGTGAATATTTGCCTGAGAATGGCATCAGAAACTAAAAAGATAACCCAGACACAATAGAGTATCCCATTCAGCATCCATTTCAGAGACATGTTTGAGGATAAACAATGACAATAGCAGTCCAAAAGGGTATGAACTTCATATCAACAATCAGTCAGACAGGACAGAGAAAATTAGCCATTGTGAAAGCTTCCATATATCCTAAATCTACCCAGCTCTAGAGTCTATCTTCCACATGATAAGTCACAATCCAGAGCTCCTTGGAGTTTCTCTATTGGCATTAAAAGAAAATCCCAGCTGGATGTGTGAGTTTAAGTCAATCATATGCTCCCTTGTCTACTCACAAAGATATAGCCACAGGAAAGGAATTTCAAACTGTGCATGTCTTAGAACTCCTAGAATGGCAAAGTAGCTTCTATACTCCCTAGGGTTCCCACAGTTTTGGGAAGTCGGCATATGGCTGCTTGGTAGATTTCATAGTTTTATACATTGTGTGCTAGTTGTTATTTGGTTATAGAGTTAATGCTGAGTAAAATCCACTGAATGCAGAATTCAAGCATCAGTTTCTGTAGAGAGCCAACTGCATTATGCCAAAATTATATGTCTAGAACTCTTTGAATAATATTAAGTACAAGAATGCTCTACAGTTTCCCAGTTTCTAGTTGGGTAAATCTATAAATTCACATATTCCTTGACAGTAAATTGTTGCTGTCTTATAGAGAGAGGCAAAGATAGAGGAGAAAAGATAGCAGACTTTCTGAGAATCATGGAGAATACTTCTATCTTGAGGGTCCAGTCAGTCAACTGCCAACAGATTCCCCACAACCCAGAGTTTCAAAACTTAATAGATAAACAGACAATTATTGATTCATTAAATGCTGCTGTTTAAGACATGAGGTATTATTGAATCTTATTATTTCATTTTATAGATTAAGAAATGGAACCTCAGAATGATTAAATGGCTCCAAGGTACCATAGCTAGTTAGCGGAAAGGAAATGACTTTCTATTTCTAAGCCAGCCCTCTTTCAACCACACAGCTATGTATCTCTTGAGATGTTTTTTCAAAAAATACAAATTCCAAAGATCATCCAAAGAGAAGGAAGTAATTATAACGTCACTTCAAAAATCGAGTCTCTACAGCATTCCCAAAAGAGTATAAGTAAAGAATAGGTAAAGTACAATCTCCTTAGTCAACTCCATAATTAATACTGTTTCAGCTAACCTGCTTAACTATTCCTTTATTACTTTAATGAATGATACTCCATTCCAGGATACAGTTCTGACAGTCCAGACTTTCCCATGCCCCTATCAGGGTATTTCTCTCTTTTTCAATTTCCTTTATATGTTGTCTTCCCCAAAAAGAATATAAATTCCTTAAGGACAGGTATGATTATTCTTTCTGATGGTTGGTTGGTTCTTGTTCTTCATTGTTGAAGAGGCCCAAAATGACATCACCATGTTTGAGACAAATTACAGACCAATATGAACTCAGAATGCTCTACCACGGGTTGGGCACAAATAGTCCATGTGAACACCTGGGGTGGGTAATCTAAACTTATGGATGTCACATTTCCTTTGAGCTGCTTCAATTCTGCCTTCCTCATAGAGCACAGTCCCCTCACCGTTGAGGGCTCACCATGCTGGGTGGTCCAGTGCTAGTATCTCCTATGCTGTACAATCAATTCAAAGTTCTTCAATAAGATCTTCAGGGTGTCTCAGTATCGATTCTTCTGACTCCTGTGTGAGCATTTGCCCTGTGTGAGTTCACCATAAAATAGTTTTTTTGGAAAGCATATGTCTGACATTCTAATAATGTATCCAGCCCATCATAATTGCACTCTCTGTAGTAATTTGGAATGCTAGGCAGTTTAGCTACAGAAAGGACCTCAGTGTCTGGTATCTTCTCCTGCCAGGTGATCTTCACAATTTAAATACAAGAGATTCAGTTTCCTGACGTGGAGCTAATAGGCTTATAGCACTGAGGTCAGCACAATGGCTCTGTTGACCTTAAGTTTGGTGGTCAGTCTAACACCTCTTCTCTCCCTTACTTTCTCTCAGAGTTTCCCAAATACTGAGCTAGCTCTGGCAATGCAAGTGTCAACCTCATTGTCAATGTGTACCTCCTTAGAAAGGATGCTGCCAAGGGAAGTGAACTTGTCCACAGCACTCAAAACTTCTCCTTTTGCTGTAATCAATGGTTCCACATATGGATGGTGTGGTGCTGGCTGATGAAACACCTGTGTTTTCTTGGAGTTAATTGATAGACCAAAATTAGCACCAAAAATAGCAGAGAATTGATCCATATTTTGTTGCATCTCAGCTTCAGAGTCTGCATTGAGTGCACAATCATCTGCAAACAGGGGTAGCCAGTTGGCATAGTGGATAGAGCACCAGCCCTGGAGTCAGGAAGACCTGAGTTCCAATTCAGCCTCAGATACTTAATATTTCTGATGACATGTGTATTCCCAAATTGTTGAGCTAAGTGGCATAGTGGATAAAGTATTGGACCTGAATGTCAGGAAGACTCCTCTTTCTGATTTCAAATCCAGTCACAAACATTTTTGGTGTTCCTGGGAAAGTCACTTAACCTATTTGCCTCTGTTTCCTCATTTGTAAAATGAGTTAGAGAAGGAAATGGAAAACCATTCCAGTATCTTTGACAGGAAAACCCCCAGTGAAGTCATGAATAGTCAGATGTGAGTGAAAAATAACTAAACAACAACAAAAAGAAATATTTCCAAAACTAAGCATAGTGCCTAGCACCTTGTAAATGCCCAATAAATGCTTGTTTTTTGTTGATTTCACAGGTCCTTTATTAATGTCAATAACATAAAAACTTCAATAAACATGTATTAAGTATTTATTATATATTTAGTTGAGATTTTGAAAGTCTCACACTGGTTCAGAAAATGTTGAAAATTCAGTATTAAACAATTTCCATAGAGTAACAAGGCAAAGTTTCACCATGCTAGCTCAATAAGCACAATTTCTAGAGGGCAATAGGTTGTTTTTATTCTTCCTTTCTCCTCCCACATCTACAAAAATGCAGGCTCCAATACAAAACACTAGAAATATGCTTAACTTCCCCTTCAATACACTCCAAAACTGTCAGCCAGAATAATTTTACCAAGAAAGAAACTTCCAATGCATATAACTCTCTCCAACAAGTCTTGATACAAGATGCAGTAAGACATGTTTCTTCATTCTTGATATTACCCTCCGGGAAAGAAAAAGGGGGCTAAGCACTCAAACTCCAGGTGACTCATTTGCAAAAATTTATGGCCACATTTCAATATCCAGCCTTCAATCTCTGCAAATCAACCAGCACTTCCAACATACCTGACCACTTATTTGGAACAAAAGTGTCATCTGGCTTCAATGAAAAAAAAAATGGCAACATGTAAAGAAATCTCTGCTTGATTTTTTTCCCTGCCTCTAATTTCTCTCCTTTCCAATTCATCTACCACACAGCTGCCAGTGATTTTCCTAAAGTATAGATATAGTAACATCATCTCCTCCATTCCTCAAGTAGCTCCCTACTACCTCTAGCATTAATTTTGAACTATTCTATTGGTACCAATGACTCTTCACCACCTGGTCTTTTCCCATCATCTCAACTTCTTACATATGCATTCTACTATCCAGTCATACTGGTCTAGTTGCCTCTTAGACCTCACTTCATTCATACATAATGCTCTTCCATCAGAAGAAGCAAGAACCAAGACCTGAAGATCTCATTGAAGAACTTTAGAATTGGTTGTATAGCATGGGAAACATTAACACAGGACCACCCAGCATGGAGAGCCCTCATCAGTGAGGGTGCTGCACTCTATGAGAAGGGCAGAATTGAAACAGCACAAAGGAAACATAACATATATAAATACACACCCCAGATGTTCACATGGACTTTTGTGCCCAAACTTTGGTACAGCATTCTGAGCTCATATTGGTCTGATTAGCCACAATCAGACTCAATGTAATTTGTCTCAAACATGGTAATGTTGTTTTGGTCTTCTTTAATGAAGGGAAAGAACTATATGCTACACTATACTTTCTACCTCTGAGCCTTTAAACTGCCCGTGCCTTTTGTGATTTCCCTCATCTCCTTCTCTTAGAATCCCTGGCTTCTGTCAAGACTCATTTGAAATACCACCTTTCACAGGAGGTCAGTCTTAGTACTCTCTCTCCCCAAATACCTCCTGAAAAAAAATCCATTTTGGTTAGGAAACTTTAATAACATGTTAAATTAATCTCTTTACAACTTATCCATTGCACCTAATGCTAATATCTAAACTCTTTTCCATTCACATTATACCTTTCATATTTTATTAAATTTCATCTTCTTAAATTAAGCTCAAAGTTCTATAGAGAACTTTTAAAATCCTGACACTGCCATTCTTTGAGTTAACCCTCCCAACTTATGTTGACAATTTGACAAGCATTTCTATTCACATCATTATCCAAATCCCAAACTACATCAAAACATGATTATTCTTTGTCTGGTTACTTAACCAATTCTAAATACATTTAATTGTGCTATAGTCTCTTCTTTACTACTAGAATACCTGAGAAATTTAAACAAATACTTTGCCAAAATATATCTACAGTAAATAATCTTAATCTGTGTCCATATGATCACTGCCTCCTTTTCTAGACATTCATTACTGAAACTTTTAAACATTATAGAATTTTGGCTGGAATTAAAGTCAGAATTCACTGACCAATAGTTTTAAATACAATTCTCTGCTTTTTTTTTCCAAAAAAAAATCCGGACAATAGAAATTTAATTAGTTGGTTACATTTGTGAAACATTTTTCCCTCTTTCTTTTATATTTTGTTAAAAGGGTTGCCTCACCAAACAGAAAAGGTGAGGAGAGAACATTTTAGAAATAGAAATGATGTAAAAATTATATATTGATATTTTAATTAAGAAATTCAAAAACTTTGCCTCTTTCTGATATTGGAATATTTCTCCCATTCTCCACAATCTTTCAGAGATCATTGGCAATAGATCAGCAATCAAGTCTACCAATTCTTTCAGAACTCAAAGAAGTCATCTGGATGAAGTAATTTGAATTCATAAAGAGAAACTGTTTGTTCTCTTACTATATCCTTTTTCATCTTTGGTATTCATTTCCAACTAATCATTGTGTGTTCTACTTTTGGTCCAAAGGCCATTTCTCTTTGCATACAAAATAGAAGCAAAGAACTTTTGATTATATTAAATTAAAAACTTTTATATAAATAAAACAAATATAACCAAGATAAGAAAGAAAGCAAAAAATTGGGGAAAAATTTGTCTATTTATCAGATAAACCTCGAATATCTAAAATATATAAAGAAATTTATCAAAATTAATCCCCAAATGATAATTAGTCAAAGATTATAAACAGGCAGTATTCTAATGAAAAAATCAGAAAATTTATAATCCTGTAAAATGCTCTAAATCATTATTGATTAAAGAATAACAAATTAAAATAACCTTAAGATACCATTTTATACCAATTCAGATTGGTAAAATGATAGAAGGGGAAAGTATCAAATGCTGAGGAGACTATGAGGAAAAAAATGGGTTATCAATTCATTATTGGTGGAATTGTGAACTGATCTTACCATTTTAGAGAGCAATCTAGAATTATGCCCAAAGAATTATTAAACTACCTCTGCCCTTCAGCAAATAGACATTGCTTAGTCTATTTTCAAAGGTAATTAAGGGAAAAGGAAAATTACAAGGATGTTCAACAATAGGGAACAGCTGAACAAGTTATGGTTTATGATTGCGATGGAAAACTACTCTAAAATAAGAAATGATGAGCTCAAATGATTTTAGAAAAACATGAAAATGCATACATGAAATAAGGAAGACTGAAAAGATTAAAAGCAAGAGAATATTAAATACAGTAAAAGCTGTATTGCTTTAAAAATGACTTTAGGTGAAGGCAGCATTTCCTGGAAACTTCTTCACCAAAAAAAACTCCAAAAGCTGACTCTAGCCAAAATTTAGAGGGGCAGAACGCAAGAAAGACTGAGTGATACATTTTCCCAGTCCAAGATAACTTAGAAATTCCATGGGAAAGGCATATTTCACCAGGACCGGGAGTTGAAAAAAGCCCCAGCCTCAGAGCAGCACATCCCAGCCCAGCCCAGCCCAGCCCATTCCAGGGATCACTGGGAACAGCTTAAAGGCAGTGAGAGAACTCTGCTACACCAGAATGAGTGTGGCGTGAGGAGCACCAGCCACAGAACCTGCAGCGAGAATCAGGGAAAACCAGCCTGCACCTCCAGAGCACAACCCACAGATGGTAAGGGGGTCAGGGGACACTACAAAAATCTCTCTGCTCTCCCTGGGACAGGACTCAGCTGTCTGCTCACACTCAAATCCAGGTTGCAGTTTGGCCTTCCATACTAAGATAGAAGGGACCCTCCTCACAGCTCCAGGACAGAGGGGTGTGCCTGTGGTCATCTACATATCAAAGCACAGGTAAGAGAGCATAAGACCTTGGAGGAATAAAGGTCCCAGTAGGGTGTCCCAAAAAAACCCCAAGGTCTTGGAAGTGCTGTAAATTAGTCTTGGGCTGAGGAAATGAGTAAACAACAGAAAAAGAAGAATCTGACCATAGAAAATTACTTTGGTCCCATGGAAGATCAAAACACATACTCAGATGATGACAAAAATTGAATCTTCTGTATCCAAAATCTCCAAAAGAAATAGAAAATAGGCACAGACTTTGGAAGAACTCGAAAAAGACTTTGGGGAAGAGAAATGAGAGCCATGGAGAAAAATCATGAAAATCAAATCAGCAGCGTAGTAGAAAAAATACTGAAGAAAATAATATGTTAAAAACCAGTTTAGGTCTAATGGAAAAAAGCAAAACAAAAGGCAAATGAGGAGAACAAAGCCTTAAAAAACAGAATTGTCCAGCTGGAAAAGGAGATAAAAAAGCTCTCTAAAGAAAATGACTCCTTCAAATGCAGAATGGAACTAAAGGAAGCTGATGACTTTGTGAGAAATCAGGAAGAAATAAAACTCTTCCAAAAAAGACAAAAATTAGAAGAAAGTATGAAATATCTCATTGGAAAAATTATTGACCTCGAAAACAGATCCAGGAGAAATAATTCAAAAATTATTGGGCTACCTGAAAGTCATGACCAGGAAAAAAAGCCTAGACTTCATTTTTCAAGAAATAATACAGCAAAATTGCCCTCAGATCCTAGAAGCAGAGGGTAAAATAGAAATTGAGGGAATTCACCAGTCACCTCCTGAAAGAGATCCCAAAATTGACTTTAAACACATCTCTCTGACTATCAAAAATACCCAAATTAACTATAAAGGATATATGTATAAAGAATCATCCAGAGAAAGACAGCATCCAGAGAAAAAAGATGATAAATAGAAGTATATATAGAATAATTATACATATATATCTATACATATGTATAGATGTATATCAATCTACCTGTTTGTGTCTAATAGTAGCCATTTCTAGGACAGGGGATGGGGAAGGAAAGAAAAAAAGAAACTTATATGATAATTTTGTTGTATATTTGAAAGAAATAGTAAGTTGTGCATAGTAGATATTCAGTTTCATGTATAATCATCTTTTTATTGTATTATAATATAGAAATCCTTTTCTTATTCCATAAATTAAAAATAGATGCATTTAGATATGGATTTTCAGGAAGGCAAAGTCCTTACATTCATCAGACTATATAAAAAAGAATCCTGGGAGGATTTTTCGCCCAGAAGGATGGTCTGTCACTTCTTTGAGCTTTGATTTGAATGGGAGGTGGGAAGGACATTTTCCTAAAGAAAGAAACACTGTGAACCAAAAGTCAAGGTCTTCAAAGCAGAATAGAGTCCTAACTAATTAGTGTTCTTTGGTTTAAATTCATTCTTTTAACTGTTCATGTTTACCAAGGGCAGAGTGTCTATCAAAGATCCATTGACTTGGATTTAGAAATTCTTTGTTATTTCCTGTTTAATTTCCAATGATTAAATTTCACCTATTCAACAGCAGTATAGAAACTTCCAACAAATTATCAAGAGTTTTTTAGGAAGTAGGAGAAAGTAGTTTTTCCACTAGAAGATTCTTCTGGTCACCTGTGCAAATTAATGGGGGGGGGGGGGCGGTAATAAAAAGAAAGCTAAGTGCATGAAACAAAGTAAATTATTTTTCTCCTATATAACCCAATACCTTCATTTAATATTTTTATGTGACTAGCCTAATCTTTTTGAGTCTCATACTTTGCACTTTTTTTAAAGTTTATTGATGTATTCTGTTTTTATATCACCATAGTTTCTCCCAATATCCCTCCCCATCCCATCCCAGATAGCTATTCCATACAGCAAAAAGTATTATTTTGGAGTGGCTAGGTGGTACAGTGGATAGAGCACCAGCCCTGAAGTCAGGAGTACCTGAGTTCAAATCCGGCCTCAGACATTTAATAATTACCTAGCTGTGTGGCCTTGGGCAAGCCACTTAACCCCATTTGCCTTGCAAAAAAAAAAAAAAACCTAAAAAAAGTATTATTTTTCAAAGACACAGAATCATACTGTAAAAAATTAGAATAGAAGCAAATCATATACATCTCTCTGCTATGGATAGGAGATGTATTCTTAACTAAGCAAGACATAAAGGCAATTATGAAAGATAAAGTAGATAAATGTAGAATTATTTAGCACTCAAAGTTCAGACATGTCAATTTAATAAAAGTGAAAATCTGACAAGACTATAAAATTAATTTACACTTTTAATTCTATACTAGTGATTTAGAACAGCAACCCTCTCACTCAAACCCAATGACCAAGAGATTATATACTATTTTTCCAACCTCTCATTTTAATTCTTTTTATATCTGTCTTTGTTAAATGCATTCCACCTAAGCAACAGATTATGGAGTTCAGTTTTCTTATCTAATCTCTTGATCATTTTCATTTTATTTTATTGCTTAATCTATGCTAGGTAGTGCAGTGGATAGATCACTGGCCTTGGAATCAGGATGATGGGAATTCAAATACTGCCTCAGACACTTGCCACTTGCTAGTGTGTAACCTTGCCAAGCCTCATTACCTTGCATCCAGGGCCATTTCCAATCATCCTAATTCATATCTGTCTGTTGGACCTAGGTGACTCTGAAGGAGAAAGTGCAACTGGTGACTTAACACAGCATCCCCTTACTCAAATCCAAACCCTATGTGCTTGTCATGGCATCACCTCCCTGGTGTCATGGTCTTCTTTGATAATGAAGGACAAACATCATCAAAGCTATGAGAATTGCATTTGTTTTCATGCATTCATCTCTGATTTTTTTTTCAAAATTAGAATTTTTTTTCTCTTTCCCTATAAACACAGACTTATGTCTCTTCACTTATTTTACCTTAATTAATTCTAAGGCCAATCCTATATCTACTGTCTCACTTTCCCTTATCCTGCTTCCTTTCTGTTTATTATTCCCTGCCTCCCTAGTTTTGGAATTTTGTTAATTCCTTTTTTCTTGTTTTTATCTAGTCATTTAATTCTTCCTCTCTTTTATCCCCTTAGTCAATTAAAATTCTCTTTCCTTTCTTCCCCTTCGATGTCTTAAGTTTATTAGAGTTTTAAATTTCATTTCCTGTACCTAGGATTTTTCCTTTATTCTCTTCTTTATATTTTCTTTCTGTTTTGACTTTTTATTCTTTAATTCATGAATTACATACTTATTTAAATGTTCCTTAGTCTCCATAATCTTCAGGGAATTAAAACTTCTAAAGTATCATCTATCTGCAGTTCCTTCTTCTAAACAATTTCTAAGATATTGTCTTGTAGATCTTGTCCCTTAGACTTTTTGTTTCTTTTAAACCTCATTCTTATAAATTTTAGTTCCTGAAAGTTAAAAGTACCCCAAAGTGTTCCTGATTATACTCTTCATAATAACCCTTTGCTGCCCTTCCACTCTTCTACTGTCAGTTGACTGCAGGAACTCTGATTCACCTTCTCCTGAGGCAATATAAAGGGTCTCTCGAAGTATTAAATTCCTGAACATGATAACTATTGTAAAGTCCTGAACTTCCCTTATAAAATATCTCTCCTCCTATATTTCCTTCTCTTCTTTCCTTCTTAATGGTCTCATTTTTATTTTACAATCATTCTTGGTTATTCTATTTCTTTAGCTTAATTATATTTCTGTTGACTGAGGTATTTCAGAAGCAAATAACTTCTTTTTAGACCTGGCTTTCCTTAAAGGAATATTTTGAATCTTTCTCTTATTTTAAATGTTCATCTTTTTCATTACTGGTTAGACTCATAATTGCAGAGTAGGTCCCCTTAGGTTGCATCTTGATCTCCTATGCTCTTCAGAACATATTCCATTTTCTCCTAAGGGTTTTGTGGCTGGGGGGGAGGGGGAGAAGTGAAGAATAGTTATATTATTTGAATTCCCTTTCTTTTATATTTGGAGAGCTCCTGGGACCTTGTAACATTTTTTAATCAATAGAAATGTCAGATTTAATCACTATTTGTCTTGGAGTTTGCAGGTATTTTTCTGAAGGTGATTTATGGATTCTTTGGATTGATACTTTGTTTCCTATGTTCAGAAGTTCAAAGTAGTTTTTGTTATCATTTTTGGTTATCATTTTGCTGATCAGGTTTTTTGACTTGTATTCTTTTTAGATTGCTATAATCCTTAAATTGACTCCATCCATTTTATCTTTGATATCAGTCTATTTTGTTTGAATAAAGTGCTTACTTTAGTTAACATAATTGTTTTTCTTTCTCTCCCTCCAGATTAAATTTTGTTTCTATGTTTTTATATACCCAATTATTCTTGCATTTGTTTCTTTGGTTAGATTTATCATCATAGATTCAAGTTTTTCTATTCTGATAATCATTTCTGCTGGGCAGGACATAAATTCTGCCTTTACAATTCTTATTTCTCTATTAAGCCATTCAGAAGTATCCTGCTGTTGTTCCAAGCTTTCTTCATATTATTAAGGGTCCTCCATATCATCTAGTTTTGATTCATTTTCCTTTGTCTTACAATACATTTTCTTACTGATGCCTGAATTCTTTTCTCTGATCTGGAGGCAATTTGCCCTTCTCTTATTAATATCTTCCCATTGGTTTATCTGTTCATGCTCAAAGTCTTTAACTGGGAGTATTCTTCCTCAAATTCCTGCTGAGATTGTTGATGGTTTATCTTTTTTCCTTTATTTTATCCTATTGCTCACTTTCTGACTCTTTCTCCTTTAATGACAATTTCCATTGGGAGGACTAGATCTCAAAACTGTCTCAGTCTCCTACCATGCTGGGGAAGTCATGGTTCACCAGCCCAATTCTCTGCCCCAAGTGACTTCAGGAGAAACATTACTGTTCCCATCTAGATGCTCTTTTCTTTCCCTCTCACTAAGTGAATACACACACACACACACACACACACACACACACACACACACACATAAAAACACTCTGCCCCATTTCCCTCTGTCCCTCATATCTCTGACCAAGCTCTTTTATTCCACAAAATACTACCTCTCCTTGTTAGTGTCATATATCTCACTCCTGTTGCAACCTGAGCAAATTTCTATGTGGCACTTGAGGGAATATCCAGAAAGAGGTACAGAGTACTATTGCAAGCATAAATCATCTTGGAGTCCTGCTCCTGGGAGCTTGTTGGGCTCTTCACAAAAATCAGAAGTTATCCTACATTATTCTTAAAGGACTCTGTCATTTCTTATTTTTAATACAGTGGTTAGTAAGTGATCAGTGCACTATATCAGTCTCATTAGTCTTTTCATTCTGTTTCTCTTGGTATCTTCAGAATTCCATTCTTGAGATCTTCCAAATTATCCTGGACAAACTTCCCCTATAAGATTTTAATACATGAGATCCTATCTATCCTTTCTTTGAATTCTTTGAAATCTCCTTTACTAAAACATAGGCAACATGGTAGGATATTCATAGTTTTCCTGTCCTATGTGACAAATTCTAAAAAGAAATTGTCACTTCTCCCAAAAGTTCCCATCATTTCCACATAACCAACTAATCTTTCACTGTAAAACACAACCCCAAATCAAATTTTTCTTGTTTTGTTTCTCCCCTCCCCATTTGAAAAGTGGAATTGTCATTAAGGCAAATCAGCTTTCAACAGCTGTTCTATCTTTCAAAGGAAGTTAACTCTAGACTTTATTGATGTAATTGAAGTGTATCATCCTTACTGTCTCATACCTCTGTGCCAGACTGTTCATCTGTATCATAAACTCTGCATGCAGTTCCTATTTTTGAATAATATCATTATAATATTGCTTATATTTCCATTGATTTCCACCCAAATGCTCTCTACCATGCTTCCAGGGTCTGGTTTCAGAATTTCCTTATCTAAGTGTCTCTTCTTAACGTACAATTCCATATATTTTCTCCAATCAAAGCCTTTTTACCTCTCCTGTGTCTTTTTTGAATAAGACTTTGTTTCTTTTAGAACCATATTCATTTCTTAGGTCTCATTTAACTATATCAAAGTGACTTATATAAATTCAAATTTGCTTCTTCAAATTAGGACATCTAGTTCAACTTCCAAGTTAACACATATTTTGTGAATCTTTCTATATATATAGATATTTGAGACCATGTTTTGTTTTGTTTTGTAATTATTGGCTCCTTTCTAGGACACTTCTATGTCTCTGTTGTTACTGTTATTTCTGTTATGGCTCTTCTCTAAAGTATCTGGCTTAGTAGCTGCATATAGTTTTCTCTTCCTCATCTTTCTTTTCAGGTTAAAACTCTTTTTTTTTTAGGTTTTTTTTTTTTTTGCAAGGCAAATGGGGTTAAGTGGCTTGCCCAAGGCCACACATCTAGGTAATTATTAAGTGTCTGAGACCGGATTTGAACCCAGGTACTCCTGATTCCAGAGCTGGTGCTTTATCCACCACGCCACCTAGCTGCCCCTAAAACTCTTTTGATTAGATTTTCAAGACTCAAAACAAATATTTTCCTGTCAGTCCTTATTAGAGTCATCCTTGGTCAAGAACCTTATGTTCTTATATTTAGGCCATGTTTCAGAATATAAATCCTATGTTCAAACATCTTCTTAATAGCTGACTACTTCCAATATATTACTTTCTCTTCTGAATCCCTTACTTTCAGCAACAAAAAACATAAATATCACAAAAAAGGCCTTTAGTTTCTTGTCAAATATTTCAAAAACTTTCTAGACAATTTTAAATGATGATTGATTATTTCAATATTAGTCTTGAAGCTTTGCCCTAGTATCATAATGCCCATATGAATCTCCAAAACTCAGGAGAAATCACAATAAGGGTATCAAAGTAAATAGCGGTTACAAAGACTCAGCTTCAGAGGAATGACTCTTGTCCATTAAAAAAAACTAGAGCTACTAGACAAAATTTCATTATCACCATAATTAGGATATCAAACAAGGAACAAACAAAAATTCAAGCACAACAAACCAATTATTAGAAGTAAGGTATAAGGTCAGAATCTTTTGTATACAAAATTTAGCCAAAAAATTGCTGATAAAATATTCTTTATATCCTTCCCACACATAATTGGTTCCAGAATCTGCTAAGAAGTTGAACCTACAGTTAAGAACCTACAGTTGAAATGTATTTGATTCAAATTTAGCTTCAAAATTTAGAGGAATAAAGAGGCAAGGATTACATTGTAACATCTTTATTCAGAGATCTGAAGGTTGAAACCATTACTATAAACTCAGAAATAAATGAAAATTATGAAGAAACTAACTCTAAACAAAATTCTCACAAATTTGACAAGTAGCAGCTAGATGATATAATAGTGTACTGGAACTGAGTTCAAATTCAGTCTCAGATATTTTCTAGCTGTGTGGCTTTGGTCAAGTCCCTTAAAACTCTATCTGCCTCAGTCTGCTAAGCTACAAAATGAGGAAAATGATAGAATCTACCTCACAGGGTTACTTTCAGGATCAAATAATATATACAAAGTATTTTAGCATAAAGACTGGCACATTATAACTGCCATATAAAATCCCAGTTATAATATTATTATTAGAGAAAGGGTAAAATAAGGCAAAAAATTAGATGTTGAAAGGATACTTTGGAGGCAGCTAGGTGGCACAATGGATAGAGCACTGGCCCTGGAGTCAGGAGGATCTGAGTTCAAATCCAGCCTCAGACATGTAATAATTGCCTAGTTGTGTGACCTTGGGCAAATCACTTAACACCATTGCCTGAAGTAAAAAAATATATATTAAATTTTTCGAAAAGAAAGGATACATTGAAAAGAAGTAGTGACACAATGTAGAAATTATGAAAAGATAGAAAATTCCATTATATAAATCAAAAGTCATATATATATATATATGTATATATATATATAGTTACTCCTACTCCTGTACCCAAGAATAAAGTTTAACCCTTATTTCATATGACCTTTTAAGTATACTGATACTACCACTACCACATCTCACTTTAGTTACCCCTTCCCCAAACTAAATATCATCAATTTATTTAGACATTTCTCATATGATATTAATTTAAGGTTCCTCCCATTAATATTACTATGCTCTGCACATCTCTTTTTGTTCTCATTTAAATATAGTACCCAAGTAGGAATATAATGCTTAAAGTGTAATCTGATTTTGCCAAGGTTACAATGGAACTATACTGCCAATATTGCATTTATCGTCTTGACTTTTTATGTCACTATAGAATCATTAAGTTTGTGGTCCACTAAAATTCTTAGGTCTTTTTTTTAATATAAATTACTTTCTAAACATATGTGGCCTAGCTTATGCATTTGAAGTTTATTCAAAAAAACATATGAACAACTTTAATTTTTTTCTATTAAATTTCATTTTATTAAATTAAATTAAATGTTCTAGTCTGTTAAAATATTTTGGAATACTACTCTACCAAAACAGAATGTTATCTTTTTTTTCCTCCTACCTCTATATCATCTGAAATATTGATACATACACTACTTTCCTTCAAATAATTGATTAAAAAAACAGACACCTGGGACACTTTAATAGAGATTTAATTTAATTATTCTATTGAATCCATCTATTTGGATCCATTTTTCAATTATTTCTAAGTGGACATAACTTGTTGTCTAGGTAACATCTTCTCCAAGAAATTCAGATTGCTTTATATGATTAACCTTACTCAGCAACAAGCACATTGGCAGTGAAAACATTTAATGGAATTTTTCTGAATCAAAAGAAAATTGAGAAATTTTCTTCAGGTTATATTGTAACAGTAATACTAGAAACTATTTCTAAACTAGATACCCAGTTTTATATTTATAATGAATGACTGATAAATTCAAGTACACCTCTGTTTTGGTTGGGCTTCATTCAAACCAGTCCTCTGGTTGTTTAGGTTTAATATCGGAACAAAGTAAAATACTTGAAAATCATTCAACTGTTAACAAAAAGTTATTTACTTAGCCATACCAAGAGAATAGCCAACAAGAAAAGCATCGAGAACATTTCTGGTTTATTTAATTGAGGGAAGCTCCCTTGTCTGGGAAAACCATAATTTTCAGCCATTCAATCATCAGAGAACTACTTGAATCCCTTGTGGCTATTCTGTGACATAAAAATGATTTCAGCATTCTAAGATTTTAGTCCTCTGATTCAATCAAATTTCAAAAATGGTTCCAATACCTTATAGGGAAAATTATCTTCCTTTGTACCATGGGATGTGTTTAGGATATTGTTCCTACCATATCTACTATAGCATTCCCTCTTTTAGTTCATTTGAATGAAGGGTGATTTTAAAAATAACCTCTCATTAGAGCAATCAGAAAAAGTTTTCTCTGAATGTATTGAAGCACCTAAAGTAAATATGTTGGTCCATTTCTTATCTACCTCTCTGACTTCATACGCATTCAGCTTCCATAAAAGGCACCTTGTTTCTCAGTACTTCAGATGTTTATCTGACCTAACAATTTTAATTTTCTGTGTCATTTTGTCAATTTCATGTCACATTTTTTTTCCTATAGTGAATATCACTATAGAAATCACTATATCACTATATATCCCCATCTGGTAGCCACCGAAGAATAATGTGACATGTTTGGGAAATAGAATCAAAAAATTTCCAAAGATAGCAAAACATGGAAATAATCAATGTTGGAGTTGCCATGCTAAGATATGTACACTAGTATACCATTGCTAGAGTTGTAACTTGATCCAACCATTCTGGGAAGCAATTAGGAATTTTGTTTTTAAAAAATCAGAGTGTTCATATCCTTTGATCTTCAGATCCCATTGTTGGACATATACCAAAAGGAAATAAAAGACAGAAATAAAGGTCTCACATACACAAAAATAGTCATCTAAGTGTTTTCCCTGGTAGCTAAAAAAACTGAAAACAATTGAGAAATTACCCAAAAAATGTAATTTTTATGTAACAGAACATTATTGTACCATAAGAATTGATCTTTGAATGAATAATTCAGAAAATCAGAAGAAGATATATGAACGGATACATAATGTAGTAAGGAGACCTAGGGGAAATGAAAATGTAAAACTATATGGAAATGATAGAAGAAACAAATGAAACATAAATGTTATGCCATTACAGTGACCGAGTTTAGGCCCAGAAAAGAGTTGCGAAAATTCCTATCTTTCCTTTCATTACAAAAATAGGATTATATTTAGTATAGAATATAACATACCATTAGACACAATGAATGTGTTGTTCAATTTTGCTAAACTGTTTTTCCTCTTTCTTTTTTTACAAAGATTGGTTTTCTGGTTAAAAGAAGGAAGAATATTTGAAATTAAATGAGATAATGAAATAAAAACAATAAAAATGAGATAATAAATTTTAAATGAGGAATTTTTAAAAGAAAAAGGGAAATAGTGTTGAAGTTATCTAGGTAATTCCCCTTACAAAATTGTGAGGACAATATATATTCAAGCACATTTTCCTCAAAGCATTCTTAACTTAGCATCATGAAAAGATGGATTTGTCTTTTGAAAATAAAGGAGCAAAACGCATACTTTTCAGAACTAGCAATGTCTCCAAATTTAAAAGCCAAATTCTTTTCTCACCACCTTAAAATTTGATCTCCCCCTCTAGCCTGACACATTCTTGAGACATATTGGCTAGGAAATAATTAACATTTCACTGAAAATGAAGAGATCAATTTTTCCTTACAATATATCATACTTAGAAGTGAAAACATGAGTTTAATTTCAATTACTATAATTATATTAGCAAACAATCATATTTATTCTAAGAATTTGCATAATTTGGAGTTTTTTGTCAAAATGGATTTAAATGGAAAGCCATTCAATGAAAAGTACTTGACATATAGCAACTATTTGATAAATGTTGAAGGTTTGATTTTCCATGGACAAGATAAAATGGAGTTTCATTGGTTGAGATAAAACTTACAGTATTTGTTGCTGAATCTATCAATGTGTACTTATAGAAATGGAAAATGCAACTTCTACTAAAATCAAAATGAAATCACAAATAGCCTTAACATTACCATCCACGAAAGTCTGTTCAAGATAATCAATGATCTGAGTTGCCTCACAAAGAATGTTTTCCCCATGGATAAGGACAGGCACTTCTCCAGAAGAGTTCAAACGCATAAACCATGGTTCGTTGTGTTCACTCAGGGGAAGACTTACATCATGTTCCTCACACTTCAGTTTCTTTTCAGCGATTACTAAGCGTACCTGAAAGAGTTTACATTGATTATAAATTTATTCTAGATTAAATTCCTTCTCTTGATCCTACTAAGCAGCTTCTGAATCTCTTAGTAAGTTATATCCATTTAATTTCTACCTATATAGATCCAAGGACTGTGAAAAAAGTTCTGAAAAAGTCTACATTTCCAGTTTTATAATCCTGGTTTTTATAGAATTTGTTTTCATATTCTAAAGTTCTATTTTATACTATAATTTAAGACAACAAACTTTTATGAAACAACTCCTATGTACCAAACATTGGATTAGGCTCTCAGAATCAAAATTAAAAATTGAAAGCAGTTACTGTCCTCAAGGACCATGTGCAATCTTAACCTACCACTTCTGCCTGATTCCATTTGTACAAGCATAAGACATTTCCAAGAATCTGAAACTAAGGTAAATAATGCTGTATAGGAACTAAGAAGAAGAATGAAAACAAGGTGGCATTTAGAAGTTAGTGTATGAGCAAGATTATAACTAGTTTAAGTAAAGTGTCTTCTTTGACCCTTTTCTCCCAACTCTGAACCTTATAGTTTCTGCTCCTACAAAAGGCCAGGCATTCAAGGCCTACTAACCTGCACTACTTTTGTCTATTCTGCTTAGAGCTAAATAGGGCACACCCTTTCATTCCTGCATTCTCTTCTATTCTGGACCAATAAAAGCCCAACTGGAGCGGCAGAGGCGGCTGATGGCCGCTTCTTCCAGTCCAGGTGGACTAGCACAAATAAGCAACCCAAGGGAGCTGTCCCAGTGCTGAAACCCAATATCCCCGAACATTTACCTTTTGGGAACTAAAGGAATGAGTCCAGTGGTAGAGAATGAGCTTAACCTCTGAGTCCAACTCCCCTTTAGTCGGCAGCATATCCTCTGCTTGCTCATCTTTCTTCAGAGCCATTTCTGAGTATGTTTATCTCTCCTCTTGCACCCACACTGCTCTGCGCTTTGTCCTTTTTTTTTATAGATTCCTCTCAGGGAAGAGAAAAGTGAGTTCTTGCCTTCGAACAGGCTACTGGGAGCTGTAGTTTTTTTGCCTGTGAATATACAAAGGCTATCTGTTCCGGTAGAGGAAAAGCCTTTGGAAAGCAGAAAATCTGACAGTTCTGTAACTGAACCGTTTATCAAGTTTAGTTGAATCTGTAGGGGGTTTTTTATGTGAATGTAGGCACAGAAACCAAAAGGCAGAACTAATAACACTAAATGGAAATTTTCCCATGAGTTGAGCAAATACTGCTCAGGCAAAAGTTTTCCTCTTGACTTGGGGCTACTGTTAATTGGTCCATTTCAGTTCGTGGTAAATAACTAGCTAAAAGGTAGCAGAAGACTGAAGTTTCATCTTGGACCACTAAAGAGCTGTGGAAAATCTATTCTTAAACAAAAAGTATGTTGTTTTCTTATTAATTATTACACAATTATTAATTATTATACAATGGTAACTGTCATGATGTCATTGGAGAAAGGGTAAAGTATCACTTTGCCTGAAATTATCTTAGGTTTACTTTTCTTTTCTTTGGGTTTTTTTTGTTTTACTTTGCAACTATTGCTATATAGTGTTCACAAGTATCTTGGGGATTAGTTTATTCTAGTCCTTATAAATGAACATAATATTGAAAAACTGTTTTATAGTATTAGTATTTTACTTAAGGGAAATACAGATTTGCTCTGATTTGCTTCTACCAAACCATAATCTGTTA
Organism: Macrotis lagotis; assembly: GCF_037893015.1. Classification (NCBI taxonomy): domain Eukaryota; kingdom Metazoa; phylum Chordata; class Mammalia; order Peramelemorphia; family Peramelidae; genus Macrotis; species Macrotis lagotis. The sequence goes on from NC_133666.1 coordinate 402,649,951, forward strand.
TCTATGCAGCCAAAAATCAAATTTATTTACAAATGTAACATTTCTAATTCTCTTATTCATTTCTCCATCCACTATATGCCCATTAATATTCATAAAGATAGTTTCACTGTAATAAATTGCTATCAAGTTTGCATTTTTTACTTTCTAAATATTTCCTTATCATCTATTTTTAGAATTTTTACAAATATATTAACTTGAATTGTAGGTTATAGTTTTCTTATGAAATGAAAGGCATGAGAAGCAGTATGACCTAATCATTTAATAACCTCTCAGTGCCCCCCCAAGTAACTTTCTAAAACTCTAAGTTGCACAGTACATGTCCTTTTGTGTTATACTGAAAGTTTTCTTATTGAAAATTCCCTATACCAGTGAATAATTATAGCACACCTCATACATATTATCTAATTTTATTCTCACAGCACCCTTGTGAAGTAAAGGTTACTATCCCCATTTTGCAGGTAAGGAAACTAAGGCTCAGAGTCACAAGCCAGTAAGTGACAATGACATCTCAGATATTCCTGCCTCCAAGCCCAATACACTGACCACCATGCCATCTTAGCCATGAAACAATAAAGCTGAATAAAAAGGAAAATTAGGTTTTTTGCATGTTGTCTAATGATTTTATCCTATTTCATTTGATATTATCAATCTTTTATTTTACCATAAGATTATATTTTAGAATTGTTTAATAGTTCATTCATTCAACAAATATTTATTGAATAATATAAGGTAAAATGAGCTTGGATATCTTTTTATGAGATCACTTGCAGCCCTAAAATGTATTTAATTAATTCACTCTAAGATAGCTATGCTATCCTCTCTGAGGTAAGTTGGACTCAAGGAGGGGAAAAAATGCTGGAAACTAGGGAAATGGGCAAGGGAAGGAGTTCAGAAATAATTTCCTTTCACACAAAGGTGTTTATCTTAAACCTAGGTGTGGTTAATCTATTGATAAGGGTAAGAATACAGTTATCATAGTGTAAAATTATAAAGTTCTTGAGACAACACACTAAGAATAACCATAGAAATTAGAGCTTAGAGATCACTTCGTTCAATACCTTCATTTTACAGATGAGGAAAATGAAAGATTAAGAGCTAAAGTGTCTAACTCAAGTTCAGAGGATAGTTAACAAGACCAAAATTGAAACACAGGTGTTCCAACTCCAATAGATGAAGGTAAATTACACTATCTTAACCAAAAGAAAATTTAGAAACTCAAAAAACAAGATTTTTGTTTCACTCATCATTTTTCTAAAATAGCTAATTAAATAGATTTCATTTTTCCACAGAATCAGCTTCTTAGTTTGGCATTGTGTTATTCCAGTAGGGTCAAACTCAAATAAAAATAGATCCCTATGAATCACATATTAACTTGGAAAACCACAAATTAACATTATAAATTAATATATTTTATTTATTTTGTTCAAAATTTCCCAAATTAAATTTCAGTCTGGTTTGGGCCTCACTCCAAAATTTTGTGGTACATTTGCCAACTTCAGGCTATGAGTTTGACACTTTTGGTATAGATACAAGATCCAGGAATGTATTGTATTTAATACAAAAATTAAGTCCTTTGAGGAATTTGGTGCTTGGTATGCCAACTAAAGTTCAAGAAAAGGCTTGAAAATTCATAGATACTAAGAATTTGTTTAAAACAGATATTTCCAGATAATTTCTCCCTACTCTGAACCCTATTAAAGTATAAATTTAATATGGCAAACCATTATGGTATGTTCACCAATAAAATCTCAAATGGGTCATGATTGAAACAACTGAACAAAAACAAGAAATAATCTTAATAGGAACTATGTCTTACTCATCATTGTAACCACCTTTTGTAACTAGTAAAGTGAACTAAATAAAATATCACTGATGAATTGAATGTAATAGATAATGAATAAAGTCAGAAATGTTTGATATGTATCTCTCAAACCACTTCTTCCACAGAAGTCCCTTTGGTATATCTATCAAAAACAGATTGTTAAACTGAAAGTACAATTAGTTCAAGCCAACATAGAAATGTTTATGTTCTCAAATAATTCAAAAACAATACCATAATTTCTATGTCATGATACACAGACATTTTTCCTAAAGAGAATCACAGCCTGAAAATTATTCTTGAAAATTGTTCTGTTTGCAAAGGTCAACAATGTATTTTTGTAAATGATCACAAGAGGGCCCTATTTTCCCAAAAATAGAAAAGTTGTTTTCTTGAAAGCAATGTAGCTTAGAAAGCAATGCTCTCTGAATTATAAATTTAAATAATCTTATATTTGGAAACAATAACAATTCTTATCTTTACTAATTAGTAATTTTCAAAGTCATATTTTTCATACTAAGAGAAGGCTTTTTTGTACTGATAGGAGATATGGTATCCATTTGCCTCTTTGAGTCTCCATTTTCACATCAATAAAATGTAATAATATATGTATCTACCTCATAGGATTGATGTAAAACTTGAATGAAATTATATATGTAATGTGTTCTTCAAAATCTAAAGCTAAATGTTTATCACTATCATCCTTTTTTCTTGATTAAAAGGAACCTTTTTTTCATGTGTTCCCCAAACTCATTGCCAATGTCTTGACCTACCATATTAGCCTGCTCTCTGGTCAATAGGTGAAATTTAAGATGGGCCCCTCCAAAAAAAATCTGATTTTGTAAAAAATTAAATTTGAGAATATTTCAATTGAATATGAATAATTTTTTCTAGCCATCTCAAGCACAGATTTGGCTCCATAAATATTTCTCCACAAACCTAGGAAGACCCAGGGCACCAAGAACCTTGATTTAGTAAAGAAAGTAGAATGACTTTGGTTAAGAGAAACAAAGTCTAGGATTTCTATATATTAGAATCTTCTTTTGATTTGCTACTTGGATCCCTAGACCAGTTTCTTTGCCAGTGAGATGTGCTCATTCTGCAGATATATAATGCAATACTTTATGAAAGTTGAAGAGATCTGGCTAGGAGAAGAGGTTAAACAATCTCTGAACAAAATTGCATAGCCTCCACAAAGCAGGGTCAATAAATCCCCATGATACCAGATTACTAAGCAGAGTTTCCAGGTGAGACAGACCACTAGTATACCTTACTCCCCCAGGAAACGTATGGATTATCTCAGAACATCTGAGAAAATACAAAAATACTGGGTAGTTTATCCAGGCTTCTGAAACTCTCAGATGTAGTCTATGATATTTAATTCAACCAGTGATAAAGAATCAAATACATATTAAATTAAAGCAAATAACATGGAGTATTGAGTTGAAGTGTAACTTTGAAACAAATAAAACCCACATTCAAATCTACCTGAGATACTTAGCAAAACCACACACACACACACACACACACACACACACACACACACACACACACAAAGATATCACCTAAAGTTCTCAGTATTCACCCAAGCAGCATATTAGAATAAGGGTTTCAAACCCAGGATCAATGACCTTTTAGATATCATTATTTGGGGGAAAAGTCTATAGACTATAAGAGTTCCAATGGTGATCATGACACACAAATAAGGTTAAAAACCCCTGCTCTCGAACTATAGCTTAAAAAATATTAAGGCCATTCATTATGTCCAACTGTTTCATTTTACAGATGAGGAAAATAAAGCACTGAGATATTAAAACTGCCAAAGTCCATAAAGATTGTAAATATCTGTGGCAGTATTTTGGCCCAAGCTTTCTTGACTCCACATCTAGTACTCTGTCCGCCTGCTTTTCTTCATTCTTCATTACATTTCTCCTATCAATAATTATATATATAATATAATAATTGTAATATATTATATAATACATAATATATAATAACAATATAATGAGTTAGGAATTTTTTTAAATGATTTTAATAGATAAAATTGCTGAGCTCATCTAAAACCATTTATATCCTTTGATCCTCCATCAATTAGGGAATGTCTCCTATAATTTGACTCAATTTTTACAAATTTTGACTCAAATTTGACTCAATTCAATGGAGAAATGAGGTCTTTATCAGAGAAACTAGTTTCATTATCTTTCCCATAGTTACTATTACTAACTGAATTTCCCTCTATCCTATTCTCCCCACCATTTATTCTAGTCTGTCTCTCTCCTTTCACTCTGTCCCTTCTCAAAAGTGTTTTGCACCTGACTAACCCCTCTCAACTATTTTCCTCCTTTCTATCACCTACCTTGCCCACTCCCTTTCTCCCATTACTTTCTTCTCCCACTTTTCTCTAGGGAAAAAATTTCTGTAACCAGTTGAATTTTTATGTTATTTCCTCTCTGAGGCAATTCCTATGAGAGTAAGGCTCAATTACCTCCCACCCTTATCCCCCTTTTACTCCATTACAAAAGCTTTTTTCTTGCCTCTTTTATGTAAAATAAATTATCCCCATTTTATCTCTCCCTTTCCCTTTCTCCTAGTACATTCTTCTCTTACCCATTAATTCCATCTTTTTAATATCATATCCCTTCATATTCAGTTCCCACCTGTTCCTTGACTATATATGCTCCTTCTAACTGCCTTAATACATGATAAAGTTCATATTAACTATCAGTATCATCTTCCCATGAAGGCATATAAGCAGTTCAACATCATTAGGTCCCTGATGATTTGCCTTTTCTGTTTACCTTTTTATGCTTCACTTGAGTCTTGTATTTGAAGATAAGTTTTCTGTTCAACTCTGGTTGTTTCATCAAGAAAGTTTGAAAGTCCTCTATTTCATTGAATATACATCTTTTCCCCTGAAAGAGAACATTCAATTTTGCTGGGTTGTTGATTCTTGGTTGTAATCAAAGTTCTTTTGTCTTCTGGAATATCATATTCCAAATCCTACAATCCCTTAATGTAGAGGTTACTAAATCTTGTGGTATTCAAACTGGCTCCACATATTTGAATTGTTTCTTTATGACTGCTTGCAATATTTTCTCCTTCACTTGGAAACTCTGAAATTTGGCTATAATATTCCTGGCAGTTTTCATTCAGGAAGTGATCAATGGATTCTTTCAAATGCAATGTTACTCTCTATTTCTAGAATATCAGAGAAGTTTTCCTTAATAATTTCATTTAAAATGATGTCTAAGGGCAGCTAGGTGGCGTAGTAGATAAAACACCAGCCCTGGAGTCAGGAGTACTTGGGTTCAAATCTGACCTCAGATACTGAATAATTACCTAGTTGTGTGGCCTTGGGCAAGCCACTTAACCCTGTTTGCCTTGCAAAAACCTAAAAACAAAAAATAAAATAAAATAAAATAAAATAAAATGATGTCTAGGTTCTTTTTTTTTTTTTGTCCTGGCTTTCAAGTAGTTCTAGGGATACCATTAACTTAGGAAAGCTTTGTTAGGATAAACCTATTCATGCACTATCCTTCTTCTTCAAAGATAAAAGTTTCTGACTATCAATAGAAAAATTCTCTCTGAGCTTTTTCATTAGTGGTAGATTTTCAATTATATATTTTGTCTTATGTTTAGATGATACTTTAGAGAGACAATGCAACATGGCACAATGGATAAAGATTTAGCTTCGAAGTCAGTCTTTAAACATCTATTAAGTGCCTGCCAATAGTCAGGCACTATGCTAAGTATTAAGGATGTAAAGGAAGGCAAAAGATTCTCTGTTCTCAAAAAACTCACAATTTAATAAAGTAGACAAAATGAAAGTAACTTGATTTGAATTCTCTCTCAGACACTTTCGTCTTGTCTACCCTGTTAAATTGTGAGTTTCTTTAGTTTCTTAGCTCTCTCTAGGTCACTCTTTAAGGTCATAAGTTATAGATAAAGAACCAACCTGTATTGGTAAAGAAAGTTTCCTAAAACAATAAAATCACAAGTCCTGTTTCTATCCTCATTCCTATTATTCAATCTTTCTAATAACCTTGTGAGTTATGTGGTAACGATAAGCTTTAAGGACATTAAACTTCAGTTTCCTCATTTGTACAGAAGCCTGATTTATTGTGTGAATTTTGTAACAATCCCATAAGCAGAGAACTTTGACCAAAGGGTAATTCCCATCTCTATTTGCCTTATCAACTTGTTGAATGGAAGCATAGAATTCTTCTGAGCTCTGTGAGACCACAACCAGAAAATTTGCAACTGAATCAAAGAAGATGAACTCTTATAGTAAGAACTGGCTTTTCCTCAAGCCCCTAAAAGGGTTGTAAAAACATTTACCCTTTCTTTTTTGTACCATGAGGATAAGGATGTGAAGCAGATAAATATTTGGATCTTGCAATTCTGTTTTTGTTGTGACTTGCTCAGAGTGTACAAATTGAAAACAAATTGGAACTATCTCTATAGCAGTACTGCACAATGATTTTACCTTCAAGGAAAATGGAATGGACTATTCTTGGGCTTTTTATTTTCATATTTTTAAGAGTTCCTATAAATCCTTTCCAGTTACATACTTTCTGTTGATGGGACTAAAAGCAATTCAATAGCTAATATCTATATTGTACATTTACAGCCTGTGTGTTGAGTTAAGGATGCTATTACACATATTTTAGGAAACTTAGAAAGAAACAATATCTAACCTTTATTTGGGGGACTTCCCTAGAAAAACTTTATGTAGGCAAAAACCAAAGAGAAACTGTACTTCTTTGATCAGAATGTCAGAAACAAACCAAATCCACATGAGCACAGAGACTCTTAAGGGACATTGAGACATGGGATATCTGTAAAATAAAAATAAAAATATTTGTAATACCTACTTCAAGGGTTGTTGAGATGAGATAATAATATAAAGAGCTCAGAAAATGTTGAAGTGCTATATAATTCTCATTTAATATGATGATAATGAAGATGATGGTGATGGCAAATTTATCCATAAGCATACACAATTCACTAAACGTGGACTAACATAATTATTATAAAAAAAGTCACGTTCTTTATTAGAAAGTAGAATTATAATATTGAAGTCACAAATAAATCTGCTAGTTACTCAGTTCAGGAAAAGTTTCATAGAGGAAATGATTATATAAAGTGGAAGAGAACTTCTACTGTCTAAATCAGGGTAAAATGACAACTAATATAGAACTTTCTTGTTTATTCTTCCCAAAGGTGTTACTAAGCAAGTCAGGATGCTAGAGATGAATGCCTATACACCCCAGACTTACTCTTCATTTTTCCTCTGTTTTTCAGTGATCTTGAGGTTAATATGACCCACAAGCTCACTCCTCCCACCTTTAGACTTAGAGAAAGAAGAAATGAACCTCGGAAGCCAGAAAGCCAGAAGTTCATAGGAAGTAAAGGCAGGCACTCCAGAGCCAAGAAGTTGTGGATGAATTTTTTTGGACAAATGAGTCAGCAATAGTGGCTGAGCAGCTAACTGGCTGAGCTAAGCAATGAAGCAAGCATCTGCCCTAACATTCCTTGTGCATGATTCATTTACACCATCTTGGCTCTGGAGCTCTTGCGTCCAGTCTTCATGGCAACAGCCCCCTCCACAAGTTCCACCTCTCTGGCTCTTGAGACTTCTTCTCTTCTTCTTTCCACAAGTCCAAGTGTGAGAGGGAATGATTATGTGAGTTTAAGTGCCTTTATCAGCCCCAAGGTCAGGTAAATCTCCCTGGTCAGGGCAAGGAAGAGGACAAAGAGAAGTACACTGGAAAATTTCTGCCTAAACCATCGGTCAATTTCCTTCAGAAACACTGCTGTTTTTTGGTATCTGAACATTCAACCATTTCTGAATCCACTTGAATTATCATCAAGTCCATATCTCTCACCTTATGGTCCTCAAGAATATTACATGAAACTTTGTCAAAATACTTACTTTAAAATCTGTTCTCCAAACTGTCAACTAATAAATTAAATACCCACTATATACCAAGTATTGTGCTAGAAATTGCATAAACAAGAAAAAGCAAAAGATTTTATCCTCAAGGAGCTTACACTTGAACAGAGAATATAACAAACATACGTAGGGATATACAAGATACAAAACAAGTAGATAGAAGAGGAGAAAGCATTAATAACTAGAGGGACCAGAAAAGGTCACATAGAGAGGTGATGCTTGAAGAGTATCTTGAACAAATCCAGATTCCAAGAGGCAGAAATGAGGAGAAAGAACATTCCAGACAAGAGGAACAATAGCCAGAACAAAGACAAATGTATAGGAGATGGCATGCTTTGTGTGAAGAATAACAAGAAGACTAAAGTGGTTCATAGAATTCATGAAAGGAAATAATATGTGATAAGGTAGAAAACATTTTGAAGAGCTTCAAATGTCAATCAAAAGTGTTTATATTTGATCCTAAAGATACAAAGGAGTTGATAAAAAAAAAAAAGCTGGAGGACAATAAGAGCTATAAATGGCACATGGTACAGTGGATAAAGAACTGACCTCAAACCAGGAGTTGGTCAGTCAGTCAGTCAATAAGCATCTATGCATTATGTTAAGCACCAAGGATGCAAAGGAAGGTAAAAGACAAACATGAATTGTGAGTCCTATGAATTGGAGGAGGAAGAGATTTATTCAGGGATACTGATTAGGAGGATATTAGAATATTCTGGTTGTACATATACATAGAAGGGAGCATATACAAAAGATTTTGTGGAGGTAAAATTATAAAAACTTTAACAATTAAGTATATGAGGTTGAAGCAGGGGAAATGTGGGGCAGAGAAATGTTTTATATTATTAATCTGTACCCTCTGTATTGATCATGTCTGCCCACCACCACCACCACTACATCTACCCACCCCCCCAGTCCATTGTCCAAGCTATGAGATGAAGTCAATGAACTTTTAGTAAAGTACCTTGTCCCTCCCTGACAAGGACACAGTGAATTCCTGCCCCCAGACACAAAAGCAAATCCCTATCAACAAAACAATGGATCCCTGCCTTAGCCTGAAAGGATTTAGTCTTCAGTCAAGTCTCTGATACATTTCTCAGTTACCTCATCTCTGCTCTCTGAGTTATTACCCCTATCAATATAGACCTAAATTATCTCACCTCTAACACACCCCTACCTACCTCTCCCTATGTCCTCCTTAAAAACTCTACCCACTTGTCAGTTTAGCTGCTCCTCTGCCTTTGGAGGGTATCAATATCTCCTAAACTCTCCTGCTCCTATACCTTTCCTTACTGCTCTGCCTTTCAGTAGTTGAGATGCTTGTCTCCCTGTGAAACTAGCCCACTCTGGAGGAGTATGATCCCCTGCCCCTTTGCTCTTCTCTGCTACTTATCCCCGACTTGTTTGTCTTCCTGTGGGAAACCAGCCATTCTCCGGGGGAGAATGATTCCCCAAACTCACCCACCTTCTTCCTACTTTTGAAGTCACCTACGAATTTTATGTAGTAGCATAAACATTTTTATAATAACTTGTAAACCTTTTGAGCAATCTGTGAATTAAAAGTCTATGCCCTTCTTACCTCCCTGAGTCTCACAGATTGGCAAATTCTTCACATAATTAACTCCCACAGACTGATCTTTAAGTCCCCATTACCCAAAGCCCATTTCCTTCTGTCTTCAAAGTCAGAGTAAGGAGTCGAAGACTGAAGTTTTGAACCTGGATGACTGAAAAAATGATGGTATCCTCAACAAAAATAGCAAAGTTCAGAACAGAAGTGAAATTTAAAGGATAGCTTTATTTTATTTTGGACATATGAGTTTAAGGTGTCTATGGACAACCAGTTGAAATGTCTAATAAGCAAAGTATAGAGAGAAAAGGGAAAAGAAACAAGTAGTGTGATAGGTACTGTGCTCCATAATTCATTAACATTATCTCATTTGATCCTTCAACAATTTTGTGAGATTGAAGCTACTACTGTTTCCATTATACAATGAAAAATCTGAGACAGAGGTTAAATGACTTACCCAAAATCATACAACCGAGGCTGAATTCGAACCCAGATCTTCCTAACTCCAAGCCCTATGTGTTATATCAGCCTTTAGAGGAAAAAAAAAAGAGAATCAAGAGAGATTCTTGGGATGTTAATGGATGTTACACAGATGATCCAAAAAAGAATAGTGTATCATGCTCTTGGTGACCTTTCCAAGTCCATTCACATAGATCAGCTCTCCAGATCACAGTTACCCTAGCTTTTCTAAGGGTCTTTTGACTTTCTGAGGGTTTTTAGTGTAAGTCAACAGATATTTTTTTACATATTTAACTATGTGTCAAGATCTATGCTAAGCTAAACTAATAATAATATGGCTCAGGAGTCTACTATGTTGCACTTCCTCACATGATAATCAGTTGATATTCATCAAAAATTATTTAATAAAAGATAATTCCAAAGTTTTGAGCCTGTATCAATAGGAATACCATACATAAATAAAAAAAGTTTAGAAGGTTTAGTAGGAAGATGATGAATTCCATTTTGCATAGATGGAGTTTGGGATGCCAATGAGATATCCAGATGGAAATATCCAGCAGGCATTTGTAAATGTCTGACTGCAACTCAGGGGTATGATATAGATTTAGTCATCTTTACAAAGATTTTAATCAAAGCATTGGACACAGGGAGAACGGGAGAAGGAGCAAAAGGTCCAAAGACAGTATCTCAGAGGACAGCCACATTGGAGAGAGAATAGAAGAAAAACAAGTTCAGTGTTCCTGAAGCCAGCAAAGGAGAGAATAACACCGCCCCCACCAAAAAAAAAAAAGGAGGGCTATTGAACTGGGTCATATATTTTTTTAAAAAAAGGTCAAAGAATATGAACTAAAAAACCTGAAAATAATTTGATGTTTAGGGAATTATATAGTGAACTCACAAAAAACAAATTCAGTAAATTTGTCATTTAAGAAACTAAATCACAGTAGACTGAATCAAGAAAAAAGGAGAATGAGGTCACAAAACTATGACTGGGGAAATTATATCTCCCCACCTCCCACCAAGCCCTGAAATACCTCTCAATTCAGTTTTCGGGTGAAACGATTCTAAGAATCGTTTCACCCTCAGCCTTCTAGAGTCCATTGCTGCTTGGGGACAAGGCAGCTTGAGTTGCCAGTGACTCAGGCTCCCAGCAGGTGGGAGAGGGGGAGGAGGAGGTAGTGCTGCCAGCTGGTGCTAAAAAACCAAGAGAGTAAGTATTCCAGATACCACACAATCAGCACAGACTCTAACTAGCTTCAAAAGCAGTAGCACCCACCTCCCTACTAACAGGCACAGGCATATCCACCCTGGGGTTATGTACCCTCTTTTTTATTAATTCTCCTCTTCCTTTTCAAGGATGCCCTTATGTTAATCAGATTTTACCTTAGAAAAGCAATAACTATTGCTCTTGGATGTTCCTCTTTTCCTCAGTGTTTTATTAGGAAACTGGGCTCTTCTAAATAGTTATCCAGTTAATGGACATATATTAATTCATGATAAACTATTAATCATAATTAACCTTCTTAGGTCAAAACATTTGCATTTCAACTTTTCTGAAAATAATCCCTTAACCCAACAGAGTAACTAAAAGGGTAGGAAGTTCAGACCTGAAACAGGATGAATATGGTATTTTGATATAGATTTCTACGTACTCCTAATCTTATACACCATAGGTACTCTCAATCAATGTATAATGCCAGCACCAAAGTCTTCACCTTATTGTTGACCACAATCAAATCTGTCTCCTATCTTCATTTTCCAGATTTAAATAATAAATTTGATATTCAATTTTCTACAATCAAACTAGAGGACCACTAGAATTCTTCTAGGCTTTTGGTCCTGCATTTTCTTGTCTAATATTTGATTTGATTTAGTTTTCCCTTAAAGTCATTTAGTCTTGGGGCTCTAGGTAGCACAGTGGATAGAGCACAATTCCTGGAGTCAGGAGGACCTGAGTTCAAATCCAGTCTCAGACATGGAATAATTACCTAGCTGTATAACCTTGGGCAAGTTACTTAACCCCATTGACTTAAATTTTTTTAAAAAAATTAAAAATTAAAGTTATTCAGTTTTCCTAGAATTTGGTCATACTTTTTTTAGCTTGTCATATAGGAGCTATATTGATATTCCAATGTTATTCTTTTGCCCATCAGAATACTAGATTCACTGTATTCTATAAATTCATTCTTGGTGCACTTACTGTTTAATACTATCAGACTAAGTCAACATTCTACTGGATCTAGATGACTCAGGAGGAGAAAATGAGGCTGGTGACTTTACATAGCCTTCCCTCACTTAAATCCAATTTACTTGCAAGTCATGGTGATAAGGAGAGAACCAATTAAAGAAATTTTAAAATGAGGTTTAAAAATGTTTTTGGCAAATGTTTTTAGGATGGTCTAGTTTCAAGTTCAAATGTGATGAATTCATGAAGTACCAAGCTCTGACCCACATGTATTTAGGGACAAAAAAGGTTTATTTAAGTATTGCTGTGGTAGGCAGAAGCTAAGGAAGAGAGAGATTAGCAGCAACAGGAACAGCAGTCACCCTGAAGGATAAGAAAAATGGAAAGGTATAGGAACATGAGAGTTACCTGAGGGATCATGCTCCCCATTGGTGGACTCACCTCCTAAAAGAAGATGAGCAGCTCAACTAAGGAAAGATGAACTTTTTATGTTTGTCATTCATTTTTGAAGATGACCACAAAGTCAGGGAGGTGATGCCATGACAAGCATGTGAATTGGATTTGAGTGAGGAGATTTTGTCTTAAGTCACCAGTCTCACTTTCTCTTCCAGAGCCATCTGGTCCAGTGGCCAGATATAAATCAAGAAACTAGAGATGGCCCGGAATAGGAGGTAAACAGGGTTAAGTGACTTGCCCAAGGTCACACAGCTAGTAAGACATCAGACTGGATTCTAACTCCTATCCTCCTAACTCCAAGACAAATACACTGTTCAATACACTGTACCACATAGCTACCTTTATGAATTTTTAAAGGGGCAGGAGAATGAGATAATTAGGAATACACAAATGGGGACAGTAACTCAGAGAGCTGAGCTAAGGGATTTGTAGAAGAGGAGTGTAGTTCAAAAAGCAAAGATGAAGTAATTAAGAGCATGTAGATGAAGGGCTGTGGCTCAAAGTCTTAATCTTTTCAGGCTAAGGAATGAATCCATTGTTTTGTTGATGGAGCTTGCTTGGGCCTAGTGGTAGGGGGTGGGGGTGGGGAGTTGGAGGGGTACTGAGTCCTTCCCAGGAAGGGGCAGGAACTTTACTAAAAGTTCCTTGACCTCATTTTGATAACTTGGACATTGAGAAAGGGGTCAGTGTTAATGTAAGAGTATTTGACATTGTCTGCACAGAAGAAACAGTTTATAGAATATTTTTCTTGTTTAATATTTCGGCTACTACAATGGAATCACTTTCCTGATGGTCCTCTTCAAGAACAAAGGATAAACAGGAGGCAGCTAAGGGGATGTGGATAGAGCACTTGCACTGGAGTCAGAAGGATCTGAGTTCAAATCTAACCTCAGACACTTAATAATTACCTGGTTGTGTGACCTTGGGCATTTAACCTCATTGCCTTGCAAAAAAAAAAAAGAAGAACTAAGGACAAACTACAACCTGTGAGTAGTATGAGCTTGCCCCACTGGGGATTCAACTGGCCAGTTCACTTGGGCAAAGCTCCTTCCTTCTTTCTTTTTATTCCTTTCCTGTCCTCCTTCATTTCCCTCTCTCCATAAAGGATATCATACCCTTACCTACAGTTGCTTTTCCTAAAAATATATATAAATTTTGATTGTTGAAATCTTGAAAGATATCTTGGGGTTTTCAGGCTAAATTTTTTTTCTTTTGGATCATGCCTTTGAATTCAAATCCCTCTGGCTAATTGATTGGCCAACAATAAGCCCCACCCCAACCCCCACTGGGTAATTGTTTGGACCCTGAAGGCTCAGAGTAATGTAAATAGCAATTATTTTTTGTGTTGGTCAGAAATACTGAGGGTCTTCCCCTCCCAGAAAGATTTTTTTGACTTCTTTATCTCATTTCTTACTTATCCTTTACAGAACTAGATTGCCTCAGTCAAATTGAAATCTGGGAAAAACCTCAACTTAAAAAGGCCAAGGTCTCCCACTGTCTGGGGCATCTCCTGATCTATTTCTTGACACAGGACTCAAATGGCTTCAGAGGAGAAAGTGAGGCTGGTAACTTTGAACTGTCCTTCCTCACTTAAATTCAATTCACTTGCAAGTATAGTATCACTTTCCTGAAGTCAAGATTCTCTTCTTAGAACAAAAGACAAACAACATGAAATGAGCAATGGATCAGTCAGGAGTGCTAGGTTCAAATCATATCTGGGTAAACTTAGTATGGTTAATTTAATTTCTTTGGGTTTCAGTGACATCTACAAAACAAGAGATTTGTAAAGAGGTCAATGTCAATAGAAAGGGCAGATAGACAGATACAGATATAACCAAATATTTTAATATTAGTTTTTCTTGTAGCAAAGAACTTTGAACAAAGGTGTTAATCAATTAAGGAATAAGTGAGCAAAATATGGCATATGAATGAAATGGAATATTATTGTACAATAGGAAAATGAATGGATGAAGAAGTATTTTTTTGGACTATTTTTTTAAGTTTTTTTTGTAAGGCAATGGGGGATTAAGTGGCTTCCCCAAGGCCACATGGCTAGGTAATTATTAAGTGTCTGAGGCTGGATTTGAACTCAGGTACTACTGACTCCAGGGTCGGTGCTGTGTCCACTGCGCCACCTAGCTGTCCCTAAAGAAGTATTTATTAAAAATTGTGTCCAAGACACTGTGCAGAGCACTGGATATACAACACATATATGTTTGGAACTATCTGGGAAGCATTGTGATGACCTGATTCCAGGAAAGATAATAAAAAAGCTCACCTATTAGAGTCCAGGACTCTAAATGCAGGAGTCCCAAAATCAGAGGGAAGAGAATTGTCAGGAAATAAATGCTTTAGGGTGGCCTAGTCTAGGGTTCAAGAATATAAATGAATGCACTTAAAAGAATGACTCTTGAGTCAGAGTTATTTAAGGATCAAAAATTATTGTGAATATTAAAATAACAAAGAAATCAAGCAGAAATGTGGACCAGATTCCTTTAGGAAATTTTAGCAAAAATTAAAAGAGAGGAAGTAAAGGGAGTTACAAGGTTATTGTATCTGGGCTAATACCCTGAGGGAATAAGCAGCAGCTAGGGAAATTTAGCAGAGTAAAGAGAAAGAACAATTGCAATAGTATTGTTACTTGGGCTGATCAGCAATAGCCAGCAAGGAAAAAGTCCAGAATTTATATAGAGGAACAGGACATGGTGTACAAGCTGGGAAAGAGGTAAGAGAGGAGTTAAGTTGGTACTGGGGGAATGGGGGGGGGGGGTCAGGATGGTCCCTGTTATCTCAGTGAGTCTACATACTTCATCAATCCCCTTTGATGTTGGCCAGTCTCTGAGGTTGCCAGCAAGAAACACTACATGAGAGCCCCCATCTCCCTTTTTGGTAAAATACATTTGAACAATGGATTAGGTCAGTGTTAATGTAAGGCCAGTTCAGAAAGAAAAAGTAACTATTTAACATGGTGCTTTAAGGCTAACACAGGAAAAAATAGGTTAACTATTTGTCATGATCTGCACAAAGAGAAGAGATTAATTATTCATTAGCATAACATTTTCCTCTACCTAATATTTCCTCTGCTACAAGAGAAGGGTCAAAGTGGTGACAATATGGGTATGGAGTCAGAGAAACTTAGGAAGATTTACATAAATTGTTGCAGAATAAAATGAGGAGAACCAGAATAACAATTTATATAATGATGATGACAATAATGTAAGGAGAAACAATTTTGAAAAAATTAAGAACTATAATCCATATAATAACAAATAAGATATCAGGAGTCTGGTATGAAGCATGTTGCCTCCTTTAAGTAGAGAAGTGAAGCACTAAAGATGCGAGAATGAGACATTTGTTTTCAGACATAGCCATTGTCCAAAATTATTTTGCTTATTAGAAGAGGTAGGAGGAGGAGAAGGAAAAGGAAAACAAGAAAAGGAAGAAGGAGGAGGAAGAGGAGGAGGAGAGAAGAAGAAGAGGAAGAAGAAGAAGAGGAAGAAGAAGAAGAAAAAGAAGAAAAGAAGAAAAAGGCAGACAATCGATAATAGCTTCATGTGTGACAAGTGTAAATCAATAAAGGAACTTTTTTAAAAATGAGAAGGTCAAACTAAATCACCCTTAGGGTACTCTTGAGCTCTAAATCTCTGATCCTATGATCATAAGTCTGCTATTGGTAAAGAATGTTTCCACAAATCAAGGAAATCAAAGATTATTCCTTTTTTTTAATAACTGTCATTTTTCAATCTTGTTCTATACTTTGTGACCCCACTTGAGGTTTTCTTGGTAAAGATACTGAAGTGGTTTGCCATTTTCTTCTCCAACTTATTTTAGAGATAAGGAAACTGAGGAAAACAGAATGAAGTGACTTACCCAGAGTCACACTGCTATTACCTCAAGTCAGATTTGAACTCACAAAGAAAGATGACTGTTCCTGATATCAAGTCCAGAACTCTAACTTCTGTTTCACTCAGCTGTCCAATAGATCATTCCTACATTTGCATCATAATTTTTCATCATAGCATTTCATCATAATTTTAAATACATAAATTAATCACTTCAATACCTCACGTATTTTTTGATTTGGTGATATGCCTGCTCCCAAGGATTATTAAAAGAAATACTTAAAGATGTTGTCAGTGTAATTCAAATAGCTTGTAAAGTTTTGAGATAAGAGAAGTTAAAGACAAAAAAGCTGTTTTCTAAGGATCATAAAGACATCTAAAAGAAGTAATTAATGTAATAACTAATATAATCCATTATTGTTTCACTCCAACAAAAAAGTGATTTTTAAAAAATGCATTTGACAACTTTTCTCTACCCCCTCCTTATTGTATACTCTTTTGATATTTGGCTTCAGCGATACTTTTTGCTTCTCTTCCTACTTGACCAAAAGACTCCTTCTCAGTCATCTTTACCTACTCATTTTTTCTTCTACATATGTCATAAGCATGACCAATTTTCAATGTCCTCAGCCAATTATCCCCACACTTACCCCACATTTGCTTCAATTACTAACTCTATTGAGATGACTCCAAAGTCTACACATACTCCAGTTCCACATACTGGAACTCCAGTTTCACATTTCTGAATATTTATTTGACATGTCCATCTTAATGTTACATGGGCATCTCAAACTCAAAAAGTCAAAAATTGAACTTAATCTTCTGCCCAATTTTTTTCATCCTTTGAACTTCCCTATTTATGTTAATAATGCCACAATCTCACCAGTTGTCTAGGTTCAAACCCTCAGAAACCTTTTGACTACCAACATCTCATCAATTTAATACCTATTGCTTCTATCTTGGCAATTTCTCTCACATCTTCCCCTTTCTTTTTACTTTCATTAGTACCTCCTGATCACCTCTTGACTGGATTATTTAATAGGATTATGACTGTCTTCCTACCTTCAGCCTCAACCACTGACAATTCATCCTTTACACAATTTCCAAAATAATCTTCCTTATTTATAGGTCTATATATGCTTATGCCCAAAACATTCATTGGCTCCTTATTATTTGTTTTATATGTTTTGGGCATATATCAAGAAGATTAATTTTTAAAGTACATGAATATTTCTGAAAAGCATTAAGTCAAGTTCTCGTCTTCTAATTGTACAGATCAGAAAAAGGCCCAAGGGCACATACACTTGAGAAGGAAGAAAATAAAGGACATATGCATTATTTATTTAATAGTTTGTTTTCCCCCAATCACATGAAAAATAATTTTCAACATTTGTTTTTCAAAATATTGAATTCCAAATTCTCTATATTTGTTCTTCCCCCATTATTGAGAAGGCAAGCAATTTGATATTAGTTTGATATGTACAGTCACATAAAACATAGCATGATTTTAAAGTGCAGAAGCCAGGAACTCACAATTGGAAGAAAAGGGGGTTATCATCATTGAGACATATTCCAGGTTGAGGTCATGTGAATGGTTACAGGGCGAAGAAATCTCAGTGCTAAGGAAATTTTCAGGATGAGTTAGCATTAGAATCACAGTTTTGGAATCTGTAAGTCAGGAACAGGGCCATGAGAAGAATAAGATCTCAGAAGAAGATCTGGGAGACCAACCACCCAGAAGATAGATTATGGATCTTCTAGGTGGAGTGGCCTTGAGTAATTCAGAATTGACATCATATAAAAACCAACAGTTATTTAAAAGCCTAAGATTTCCAGAGCTAAGTCAGAGATTGGGGGAATGACAGTGATCTATGTGTAACAAATTAAACCTCAAGATCTATAGGACATGATGAGAAAGAGTAACTTAGAAAGGTTGTACCAGTAGTGAGATGAGCAAGGACTTCTGAGAGAAATCAGCAAATATCGGGTCAGAGGCTTCCTTTTACAAATGATTATGACTACATTGACAAGGAAGCAATTTCACTTCTTGATTTGGTGAGGACTGTTACTGTCTGAGGATGGGGTTGAGAAATTTATTTCAACAGATGGGCAGCTATAACTAGAGTTTCAGTAAAGAGATTTAGACATGATTCCCTTTTTTAAGTTCTTTTACATTCCATTAATAAACTTAGTTTATGGTTCTTGTTTTAGAACCTAATGCTTGAGGGAAATGAGGACCACTAAAAAACTATGAGCCAGATTCTGATATTCCTATGATATTTCTAGCCACTTTTAGGTGTTGTGTCTCCCTATTAGGATTAGGAATGTAAGTTCCCTGTGAGGAAGGATTGTTTTTCTTTTTGTTTTTGTATCCCTAGTGCTAATATTAGATATTAATAAACAAATCTTCATTTATTCATTCCCTTGTACCCACAAACTGAAAATAACCTCTTCTTGATTTTTATACCACTTTATCTAAATGCCTCTTTTGCCTTTATCACATTCTATGAAGTATGCCTTCTATCTGATCTACTTGAGGAAATGAATGGTACTATTTTTACAACATGAGTATCCCCTCCACCACTGTAGATTGTTGTTTTTGTTCAGCCATTTTTTCCAGTTATGTCTAACACTTGACAAAGATACTGGAGTGGTTTGCTTTTTTCCTTATCCAACTCATTTGAAGATGAGTGAACTAAGCAGAGTTAAGTGACTTGCCCCGGGTCACACATTAGTAAGTATCTGAGGTCAGATTTTTAACTCAGGAAGATGAGGCTTCCTGACTCCAGGTTCAGCACTTTTATCCAACATGCCACCTAGCTGCTCTGTAGACTATAACTCCTCCATTACAAAAGACATACCCAAAGATTGATACTGTAGAAATTTTTTAAAAAAAATGCTTTATGAGAGAGAAAAAGCTAGATTTCTCATTACAGACTCTCTTGTATTGGAAAGGTGATGCCTTAGTCAACAAAATGATATCAAACATAGCCTCAGTTAACAGAGTTGCCTGGCAAGAAAAACAAAACATAGTTTGTCTGGCTGTCTTCCCCAGACAGCATAATGGGAAAGTATCCAGGCACTGTTCTAAATTGTGGATATTAAAAAAAAAAGATGGGTTGCAACTAGGTGGTGACAGCTAGGTGACTAGAATCCCTGGAGTCAGGAGGACCTTCATCCAAATTTGGTTCAGACCCTTGATACTTACTAGCTCCATGACTTTGGGCAGGTCATCTAACACCATTGCCCCCCCCCAAAAAAAAGGGGGGAAGAAAGGCAGAAGATAGCCCCTGCCTTCATGGAACTCACAATCTAATGTGGGAGACAACAAGCAAAGAAATATGACATGATATGTGTATTTGCAGGCTATCCCAAACCATAGAGTTACATCATTCCCAAACCTCAGACCCTTACCTGGTTTGAATCTCTCTGCATATATAATACAAAAAACCTAAAATCCTATATAATTGTGACCGATTTCACCACTATTAACATCAATTTTTTCTCTTTTTTCAATAGTCATCCCATACCTTCATAATGGTAGCCCAATACAGTTCATCTAGGCCTTTCATTAATAAGCTGACCAAAGTAACTGAAGAAAGCCCCCAAGTTTTCTGTGGTCATGGTGCTGTTTTTAGAACAATTAGTTCTGCTATAATATGGTACATTCATTCTCCAAAGCACAGTAATATGGAAAAATGCATAATAAAAATCATAGGACATTGAGGGGAAATGGAGTTAAGGGACCAAAGTTCAAAAACATTACCAGTGACACCTAAAAAGAGACAGGAACCTAATTTTAAAATGGCAGCAGAGTTTCATACATGTTAAATGATTAAGAAAAGTATGAATACTACAAAAAATAGTGGTTGAGTGGGGGGGGCCTTTAGAAGATTTGTAATAAATCAATGTTGAATCGAATGGAATGTATGTAAATGAGTAAGTTGCTGGCATGTGTTGAAATCTTAACTGTTATTAAAGAAAATTTGATAGAAGTACAATTTGGAGGAGACACTTCATTTGTCCATTATGTTCAACTAGTCAACAAGCATTTTTAAGAACTTTTGTATGCTACACATTGTTAAGAGATGGGAATAAAGGGCAGCTAGGTGGCGCAGTGGCCCTGGAGTCAGGAGTACCTGAGTTCAAATCTGACCTCAGACACTTCATAATTACCTAGTTGTGTGGCCTTGGGCAAGCCACTTAACCCCATTGCCTTGCAAAAAAAAAAAAACAACCTAAAAGAGATGGGAATAAAAATACAAGTAGAAAAAAAAAGACAGTTCTTAAGAACTTATAGTCTAATGGAAGAAAATAACACCTAAAAGGGAGCTGAAAAGAGGCAAGAGGAAATGAAGGTACCTATAATAGAACATTGTTCAGAAGGAAGAGTGATAAATCAGAGGAAGGAATCACAGGTATGGAATGAGGAGGTCCCAGAGGCAGAGTATTATAGTCTCCAGTAATTTGTTTTCTATAGTTAAATTCATAGTTACTAATTTTAAAATATGTTGATATAAGTTGAAAAGGCTTTAGCAACACTATGTAATATGTTGCTCCACTGGTTTGTTTATTTTGGGGGAGGAGGAGTAGGGAAATCCAGACCTATGATTTCATGAGAACACTTATACCAAATTGTATTGTAATTGTAAACTATTCTGTAATTTATAGTCTTAGAAAGTTGTTAGGCACTAAGAGGTTAAGTGACTTGCCAATGGTCATGAAGCCAACATGTGTCAGATGCAAAATCTGGACCCAAGTCTTCCTGACTCCAAGATCATCAATGTGCAACTGTTAGAATTTTGTTAGAGACATTCTTTCAGTGGAAGATTATTCAGTTAGGAGTTCAAGACAGCTGATTTTATTCAGTTTTGGAAATCTTCTGAGGGCTTTGAGATCAAGAATTATATCCATCTTTGTAATTTGAATTAGAACACATTTAATATAGCAATGATGTTTGTTTTTCAGATTTCCCTGTCTTTGTGATCTGCTTATTGATTCTCTGAGTAATGAATGCAGAAGTTAATTTGCATTTGTTTCCTCTGTTGCCCACTTGAGTAAAAATGAAGGAAAAACTCAACAGTATGAAATTTAAGGAAAGAAAATGTTAATGTTGCAAGTACTGCTCTAAAAAGGAATTTGGTTTGTGAATGTATAAATAGGACAAGATAAGGTTCTGGGCAACAGCAGCAGCAGATACTGGGCACTGAATCACTGTCTATGTTCCCTTGGCACTGACTTTGAAACACTGATGTGACTTTTTCTTAACTACCCAACGTCACTGAAGAGGAATAGAGAACAAATAGCAGAGTTAGTGGTATGAAAAGATATTTCCTTTATCATGTTGTTTTTAATAAGATTTTTAAAGAAGAAAAACATAGAGATGACAATGGAACAAATGGCTCAAATTTTTTTGTTCAAGACAAAAGTATAAGAAGAATTCAGCTTTATTTTTTTTTAACAGACATCATCTGGAAGCAGAATTGGGGCCCGTGGAAAGGATGAATTTAAATCCTGAGCATGTAACTGATACAAATGAAAGCATGAAGTTGACTCTGTGCCCTGTTAAAGATTGCAAGGGAGAAATGAGTGACGTGGGTGATGGTATGTGTCTGAAATAACAAACCCTCTTCCAGAGCAACTCTTTGAGTGGCATCAAAACTAGGCAAGAGAAGCGAGAAAACCACAGAGATAAAGAATTAAGTTCAGCTCAGGAAGACAGGGTACAAACTTAGAGAAATGAAGAATAACTAAAAAAAAATAAAGCAGAAATAGAATGGGGTTTGTGGCATAAGGAGATGCAATGAATCTTTGAAATAATGATTAAATTTATTATGAACTGATTGGGGGAGAGAAGGGCTCACCCTGACTTCTGTTACTTCTAGAGAAATCACCTACAAATAATGTATATAGGAGTTCCTCCAAAAACAGCCAGGTAGCATTACTAAAGGTCTATTAAGAGCTCCAAGACACTCCAAAGAAAGTAGATGATCCAGTCCCTTGTCTAACAGAAGATAGACAGACAGATTTATAGATTATATAACCACAGTAATTGAACAGACATGAGCATATCTGCTAAGAATTCAGAAAATGAGAAAAGAAAAAAGGATCAAGCATGGTAAGACTTGTTGGAATGACTGATTCTAGGTGAATTTAGTCTAGTAAAATCAAATATTTCTTGAAGTGACTTGGGGGTAGGAAAAGAGAAATCCTTTCCTTCAAGAGTGCTGAGTAAAACGTGCTGATTCAGCAGAACAAAGTGGCTGAAATCTGATGGGACCTCTTTAAATAACCAGAGATGGGGGGGAGAGAGAGCCCTCTTTTGCACTTTTATCATTACGCATGTGCCTTGATGGCTGTGTCAGCTGCAGATAAGAGTGAGTTCCCAGGCAGACGTGCTGGGAAGTTCTCAGCTCAGCTCTCAAGAGCCCTGAGCCAGCTGTCTTAGAAGCTGATTTAGAACCTGGTCCCCGCTACTATTAGGGTGCAGAGCCCACACTGGCCCTCTGATATGTGAGTTTCTCCTTTCTGTTTTATGTCAAAGCAATATGTTTTGGAATCAAGTCTCTCCAAATGACAGCAACATTTGTCCAGTTTTCCTCTAAGTCTCCAGGTCCAGGTTTCCTCCAAGTCCCCAGGCACCTGGTAGCCAATGAGACTGTTAGGTCTGTGAATGTGATCTGTGTCTATCATCTGTGTCTCAGTAGAGGAGAAACATGACCATATTTACTGCTGTTGCTATTCTGGGGTCCATGTGACGTTCTTCTCCCCTTGTGGCAGAGCACTGCCTGTTCATCTTTCATCACTAGCTCCAAGGATAAACTCACTTAAATATCAGGAGGAAATCTAACATAAGGAATATTGAAAAACTTTCAATATTTTCTGCTATGTGCTCTTAAACCATTAAAATCTGATAGGTCTGAAAGCACAAACTATCAGTTGTAATCCTGGTGAAGAAAGGAAAAAAGCAATATGAAAATCTCTAGAGACAACAAACTGAACTATCTCCAACTCATTGTTAGGCGAGTCTAAATGTTATTAGAATGATGTTTTTAGGTTGATCAATACTCTGTAAGCTGATCTATCAATTCTTGACCTAAAACTTATAGAGGAACAACCATAGTTGGCAAAAGAAATTACCTTGTGTCCATCCTGTTGCACATGACGCAGTGCAACTTTTTGGGTTAGCAAAAATTGGAAAGAAAATAAATGCTTTTCAATTTGGCAAATTGACAACAAATTGTGGTACATGGATTTAACAGAATATTACTGCACCATAAGCAATGGAAAATATATGAAGAATCCAGAGAAGCATAGGAAGACTTATATGAACTTGTATGAAGTGTAAAATCAGGGAGGAGAAAAATCATCCTCTACACATCTACCAAAGTGATTTTCCTAAAGCATAGATCATGTTATCTTCCTTCTCAATAAACTGCAGTGGTTCTCTGTTACAGGATCAAATATAAAGTCCTTTGGCATTTAAAGCTATTCACAACTTGGCTCCTTCTTACCTTTCCAGTCTTCTAAGACTTTAGTTCCCTCCTTAAACTCTACAATCCAGCTATACTTACCTGCTTGCTTTTCCTCACACATAATACTCCATCTCCTGTTTACACTAGCTATGCCCTGTTTCTGGAATGCTCTCCTGCCTTACCTTGTCCTCTTAGAACCCCTCAATTTTTCAAGATTCAGCTCAAAGACAACCTTAAGCAGCATGGTATAATCAACCCAGCTGCTAGAACCTTCTGTCTAGTTTATATGTATCTTAAATATGTAGCCCCATAAAAATTGTAGGGATCTTTATTCCAACTTCTCTTACACATGAGTTGGGTTTCCATGTAAGGATAGCTCTCCCCATAAGAATTCTGTGAGTGCCCCTAAGGAACTAGTTGTCTTTCTCTAATGCTAAAAGCTTAGACTCTCATTCTGAAAAATCTTTCCCAATATCAATTTCCAGTAATTAGCTTCAGTATCATTTAACCAATCAACACCAATAAAATTTTACAAAGGGATATTTCTTGAGAAGCTATAGAAAGAAAAGAAGTATAAATATTCTTCTCAAACAACCAAAGAGTTGCTTTACTACCATACTTGTCCCTAGGGGAATGAACGCAAAATTAAAATAATTTCTATACAGCATTTATCTCCCACTTCACAATGTTCAATTTGGGTTAACTGTTGCTTCCTCTTGCCTGCCTTCAATCCACTTCTACACTGGATCAGAGAGGTCACACTTTTGGATCACTCCTCACTGAACCTGGTTGTCCACAAAATCTGGCAAGACATTTATCAGTTCACTCTCCCAACTTTTTAAAATTTACAAGGTCACAGCCTGATCCAAAACTCCTTCACCTCAGAGCAAGAAAGATCTAGTGCCAAGAGGAAAAGAACAGACACTTGTATTCATAGCCACAAGTGGACCTATGTCCACAAAAGGACAAAGACCTTAGGCATTACTTAGCATGCCTTTTCTGCTTGGGAAAAAAAGGAGACCAAATCATCCAACTAGTGCATTTAGTAAGCTTTCTCTTTTGAATGCACTAAAGGCCAGATGAAGATTGTAACAGAAGAAAATGCTTTGCATCCTCATAAGGATTAGGTTCAGTGGCCAGTGCCCCAATTGCATATGTATCTATTTATTTATTTACATATTGTCTTCCACAATAAAATGTAAGCTCCTTGAGGTCAAGGACAATATTCTTCCCTTACTCTTTGTCCCCAGTGCTGAGTTTTTAGTGCTTGGGACATAGTAAATGCTTAATAAATGAGTATTTATTGATTTATTGATTGATCTGACAAACAAAAAAGCAATAAATTGAATGGTATGTAATTATAATGACCAAGTTTAACCCAGGAGAAGAGATGAGAAAATATACTTCCCTCTATTCTTTGTGTGGGGGACTATAGCTTTGGAAAATTATATAAGCCATCAGATCTTCTTGATGGGTCTTTTTTTTTTTTGCAGTAAATGACTTGATGGGAAAGAAGAAAGGGTGATTTTGGAAATAAAGTTGACCTAAAAACAAATTATATTAAAAAAATTATTTTAAAGAATATCATTCTACCATTGTATGTAATTGGAAAACAAAATGTTTATATAATTTTAAAAAATAAAGAATATCATTCTCTTATTGACTTCTTAGAAGTAATTAGCCACAAATGTAGCCAATATACAACAATCAATCTAAGATCATCAAGATACAACAATCAATTCATGTCTATTTTAAGTGGATATCACCTCATGTCCTTAAGAATAATGGAAATCTCACAAACAGAAAAAATATTTATAAATTTATCTTTAGAAACCATGGTCATCTTCAGTCTTGAAGATCTTAAGATCAGTCTATTTAGCAAAATTGAGATATATAAATTAACACAGAAAAGTCTTAAAGTAACAACAAGAATGGGTTAAATAATCTTTGAAATGTACTAGTTATTTGACTATGATCAAATTATTAACCTCTATGAGGCCCTGTTTACTCATATATAAAATGGGAATAAATAAAATAATGTGAAAAGTGTCTCCCTGTCCTATATAAATGTCACATTATTTTCTTTAACTATGTAAGATTATAAGAGAACCACCTGTCCTTTAACAAGAAATAATGAAGAGAATCTTAGGTTCCCTTCTGATTATTGAAAAACCCTCTATTTGTGGATTTAGAATGCAGTCATACATACATTTTGTATGCTTAGCTTCAACCATATTCTGACTCAGTGCCCTAGTACCCTGCCCAAATCTGGTTCTAACTAAGAAAGAGTTCCTCCATTCCTAGATCTCAGCTCCAGTGGCAATGCCTCCACCCCTACAATCTCCTCCTCTGATTGATAAATTCAACCAGAAGCTCCATTTGAGAAAGCCCCACACCAACTAGTTCCATTCTGTGTGTTATCTTACCTTATTAGAATATAAGCTTTTTTGAGGGCAAGATCTGTCTTTCTTTTTCACTTTTATTTATATTTCCAGTACTTAGAACAGTTCCTGGCACATAGAAAGCACTTAAGAAATGCTGTTTTCCACAATACATAGTTAGGGAATGATAGGAAGGAGGCTGAGCTAGTCCCTATACAAGAACAATTCACTAAGTATTATTCACATAATGGGTTGGTTTGAACACTTTCAGAATCCAGAGTAGCTGCCACCATGCCTATAATGATTCAAGGCTGTGGGAATTTCCCCCAAGGGATCACAATTACAGTTCCAAATCAGCTGAAAGCTTCAGCAGATAGGGAACTGAGGTTCCTTGCTAAGGAAGTGATGGATGAACAGTAAAAAGCTTCCCAGATTACCTTCCCTGCCAGCTGTTCAGTATAGCTGGATAAAGGATGCAAATATAGCTGTTGGGAGCCAGGGTCTCTAAGCTGTTTGACACAGTCTCGGCAAGAAGACTGAAGGCAGCCACACTGCCCAATGGAACAACATTTCCTTCTTCAATATATATAGGGATTCCATGTATACCCATATTTATAGGTCTACTATTGATTGCAAAACTTACTCATCCTAATAGTGGAATGACTATAAAGGAAGGATTTCAGAGAAATTCCTTGAATAAAATTGATTGTGAACTCTGTCCAAATTTAACAGGACTGCCTCTCCCTGAGACATACAAAAGGCTTCAACATTATGAAATCTTTGGAAAATACAGCACTGGGAGTTCCAGGGAGACGTCAAAATATATACAGGGAAAACAGATACAAGATGAATCAGATAGAATTCCAGGTAAATTAACAGTTTTTGCCCCCCTTATCATACACAGGAATATATGATAAAGATGGTGAGAAAATAGTTAGTATAGGTGACCAATATATGAACTCTAACAACCTTAGTTTATTGGGAAAGAATAAAAAGTCATAGAAACCATAGCGTCTACCAACAAGGGCTGAAAGGAAAATTGGTTATTGAAGGAGTCAACGGATGGGTGGACAAACATAACTACCCTCACTATAGGTTGTCAAGGTAGCATATCGAAAAACATTACATATGTGGCACAAAAACATAAAAGCATTCCATTAAACAAGTTATATCAAAGATTATTATCAGGAAAGTTCTGCCTAATTAATAACTTTACTATGCAGCAACAAACTAGGCAACAGGCAGGTTGAGGTCATCATTGTCTGAGCAGGGACAAGAAAATTAACTACATGATTGATAATCACACTTGTAACCACTACATGATCAAACTTGTAACCATATGAACTATATGATTAATGATGA
Organism: Macrotis lagotis; assembly: GCF_037893015.1. Lineage (NCBI taxonomy): Eukaryota > Metazoa > Chordata > Mammalia > Peramelemorphia > Peramelidae > Macrotis > Macrotis lagotis. The sequence goes on from NC_133666.1 coordinate 402,677,453, forward strand.
AAATTGTACACTTTTGTAACCAAGGAAATGATTTTAGTTTGCTTCTTTGATATGATTCTGAGACTATAAAAAATAAATCCAAGCAGCTGACAGTCAACCTGCTCCTGCCTTTACCCCCTTGTTGACTCATTTCACCGACTCTATCCCTCCTGTCAGGTTCCAAGGACCCCTCGGAGGCTGGACCCCCGCATATAACCACCATTCCCAGAACATTGTAGGCAATAGTTCCCATAGTAGAATGCCAACAACAACTTTAAAGGCACTAAATATGAGGATTTAGGAAATCTCATTAATTCATGTTCAAGTGTGGTCCAAAGTAATCAGATTTTTTTTATTACATGAGTTTAATTCCCACCTCATACTACCATTTTTATAAACTCATTGAATGCCTATCACTTCTTTTTGTCATTGTCAATTTCAATTTATAGATATTTCTATAAAGGATGTTACGTGTCAATAAACAATTACATTTACAAACAAAACAAAAATGCAATAGTAGTTGAGAAATACTACCAGTCACTTAGGGCTTCTTAAAGAGATTAGGCTCAGGCTATTATTGAATTAAATTTTTAAACATTACCATAAAATTTGCATGTGTATAATACATTTCTCTTTTTGAAGAGCCTTGGAAATTTCACAAAGGTCAAGGCTTAATATGTTCATTAATCCATGCAACCAGGCAACTTAGATTTGATTTCATCAACTTAGGAAATCTTAGTTGGTCTTCTTGAGCACTCTCTAAAGAAGTCCCTTGGAAGGACTTGATTTTAGGAATGGAGATAACTAAGTCAATCTGGGAACATGAAAAGAAATAGGGTTATAGATGCCTCTACATAGAAACACCAAAACATTCAATCCATCTTAACCCCCAGAAGCTGTCTTCACAGCTACAAATTGTGAAGTTTGTAATTTTCACCATGTATTAGTTTAATCAGAGATTTTATTCCTGTTCAATTCTGCGTACACACATATTTTATTTTTTAATTAATATAAATTGTATGTGTATATAACTATATATGTATGTATGTATACATATATCTTCTAACCCTCCTACATTCTCTCATACTGGAAGAAGAAAAAGAAAAAGTAAAATAGAACTCTTGTAACTGAGCAAACAATTTCCACATTGATCAAGCCCCAAAATGTACCCAAAATCTCTCATCCTTCTGTCAGGAGCTGGGTGGTATGTATCATTATAAACACAGTCTAGCTTAAAAGGTGAATTGAAAATGATTCATAAAATTAGCTGCATTCTTATGGCAAGAGCAAACTTTTTTTCTTGGGGGTGTAGAGGGATATGAATGATTAGGTTCTTGATAATTTCATGATTTCACTAGGCAATAGCTGAATTTACTTAAATAGACTGAGGACTTTATACCATGTTATAGCTAACTAATGCAAAAAAAAAAATGAATCCTGTGAAGTGGTTAAAGTATTCTAATTTGAAGTGTTTGAAATTATAGTTATATAAAATAGTCACTGATTCCAGCAAAATGACAATATGTAGTATGAATTTGAATAATGTGACCACTTTGGATATTCATTATTCACATTAATAGGAACCAGAAGACAATTACATATAAAGAGAAGCTATATGACAAAATAGAGTCCTCACTTGATGTCAGGAAGACCTGAGTTTGAATCCTGCTTCAAATATTTGCCAACTATGTGACTACAGTGAATTCATTTAGCTTCTCTAGCCTAATTTCTTCAGTTGCCAAATGGTATAATAATAGTACCTAGATCATAGTGTTGCTTTGAGGATCAATTTTTGCAAACCCTAAATTGCAATTTAAATTTGAGCTTTTGTTGTCATTATGCAGTAATCAACCATTTTATAAATTGTTGATTCTTCCTTGTTTCTTCAATGGGTGTGGCATATGGCATATAGCTATATAGATAGATGTCTGTCTAATAAGTTTATGTTTATATGTAGATCCAGACTCAGGAAGCTAGGAAATTAAAAAAAAAATTATGTGACTATAGGGAAGACTAGTGTAATAAAGAAAGTGGGGGGGGAGAATGCAAATTGACAGAAAGTGGACAGTGGAAAGCATTCGAGAATCTCAAAGATGTCAGAATCAGTTTTTAAATATTAGTGGAATAATTGTGGAAATGGACAAGAATCATGCAAAATGGGGCAGCTAGGTGGCGTAGTGGATAAAGCACCAGCCCTGGAGTCAGGAGTACCTGGGTTCAAATCCAGTCTCAGACACTTAATAACTACCTAGCTGTGTGGCCTTGGTCAAGCCACTTAACCCTGTTTGCCTTACCAAAAAAAAAAACCTAAAAAAAAAAGAATCATGCAAAATAACAAGGAAGCACTGCCGAATTATAAACTGGCTGATTTAGAATTATAAATAAGTTGCAAACTACACCATTGCAAGACCCAAATATATGAGCTCACAGATGCATTTGTTAATGAATAGATCTTTTGGTAATAGCAATGGTGTGGAATATACTATAATACCTAGGAATAAGCATACTTGAGATGGAGTTTTGAGATGTATGATATTTGGATATTATCATGAATTTCAACATGACCAACCTTCCATCAAATATCTATGTTTGAGTTATATGGTTCTTCTTATACCCTTGAAGTTGGATAAGACATCCTCCCAATATCATCACAACATCATCCCAACATCATCCAACGTAGTCTATGTTGGAAGGGAAAATAATATTCAATAAATCAAAATGACCACACATTTATTAAGCATCTACTATGTACCAGGAACTAAATAAGCATTGAGAATAAAAATTCAAATAAAAAACAAAACTTCCTGCCTCAAGGAATTTATATTAAGGGTGGAGAAGGAAGAAATGGGAATGGAAGAGAAATTCAAAGGAATAAAGGAATGAACATGATTGTCCTGGGTCCTGTCTAAAAACAGAGCTTTCAGTAGAATCTAAATAGCTAAAATGAATTTAAATGCACCACTTCAAATGTTTTGTATTAGAAAAATGAACAAAAGTTCTGTAAACGTTTTGTTGCAGAAATTATACATTGCATATGTCTATTTTTTCTTAGCTATAGTCCCTCTTGAACTATAAAAATGTTCCCTACTCTTAGCTATCATTCAGCTCTTACTTAGTTCCTTCCTTATTCTCTTCTGAATATTTTTCAGAAAATGGCATTTTTCCTCCAAAAATTTTACCTCTTTATCAGTATGTGATCTCATCCATTTTTCTGATTTTCAGTAAGATCATAACACTTATGTTCTACAAATCTTTTTTTTGTACCACTCACCATCCCCAACCTCTGTTATTTCAATTATTCTGCTCCCTTTTAACTTTCTCTTCCAGTAGATAACACTGTGATTTTAAAAGTAACTGAGAGAAAACCAGCTCATTATATTACCTCCTCAAATTTCAAAGTGACCCCTTTTTTTAGCATCTCTATTATTGTCTTCTTTTTAAACTCACATTCATAATGTTCCTTTATTTTTTCTTTTTCTTCCCCTCTACGGAATTTTCCTTAGTTCAAGATAAATTATCTTCTATAAAATCTAGAAAAATGTCTCTTTCTCTTTGTCCTCCCAGTTTTTGTTTAAGGCTAATGATTTCAAACCCTAGTTTTTCAATAGCATAAAGTAAATAAATATCTAGAAAATGTGTCAGGAAATACTCAAAGTTTTTAAAAGTAGGTAAGCTGTAAGTGTAGAGAGCTTATCTTTGGTGCAGCTGACATATAGCTCACAGGGAGACAAAATAGACATCTCTAACTTCTTTTTCCAGTCCTCCTTCAAGGAAATTCATTCCTGACAGTAGGGAAAGCAGGATATTGAGGCTAGATGTTTGCCATCCTGCTCTCCTAAATATTATTACTCTAAGGGATATGATTAGGTTTTAGCTAACTTCTGATTATTTTGTCATTGTTATTGGTGAAAAGTTCTATATCCAAGGCTTTTAACTCCTCCAACACATACCAGTTTCATAATGAGCATGCACAGTGAATAGTAAAAAAAACCCATTTATCCAATTCAATAGCAAAATAGGACTCAGAGAGGATATGTGATGTATGATATTTAATATTTTCCTATGGCAAGGAGGAATTATATACCAGACCATTAAAGTGAAGTAGCTTTCTCATTTACTGGGAGATATCTCAACTCAACCAAGAGAGAATACTAGAGCCCCCGAAGGAATAACTCTCCCAAATCTCTACTATAGCTCATTGATAAGAGGGACATGATGGAGACTGTCAGCTTTTTTCATATTGATTTCTTCTCAGTCTTTTCTTTCAGCAACTTGAAATAGAGTTGGCCTATGTCATCTTTCAGAACAAGCCAAAATGACTTAAAACTTGAAGAGTCCTGAAGAGCTAAAGATGGCTAAAGTTATTCAGCTCTCACAAAATGCCCCATTCCTCACATAGGCCAGGGCATTCAGAAGACAGAGTTTCATATCAATGAACTTTTACACAAGAGTTGTTACATTCCTCTCTTGGTCTAAAACTTGCAGTCCCTTTGTATTGTAAACCAGTATTGTATTCTATAAATTGTTATAAATCCCTACATATTTCATAAATACCCCTTTTATCAAAGAAACTGTGTTAAAAAAATTTCCTGTTCACTGTTTTCCTTCTAATTTTGACAGTATTGGTTTTATTTATGCAAAAATTTCTCAATTCCATGTAATTAAAATGGTCATATTTACTTCCTGTAATTCTCTTTATCTTGGTTGGCCATGAATTTTTTCCCTTATCTACAAAACTAGAAGTTGGGGCAGTTAGGTGGCACAGAGGATAGAGCACTGGCCCTGGAGTCAGGAGTACATGAGTTAAAATCTGGCTTCAGATACTTAATAATTACCTAGCTGTGTGACCTTGGGCAAGTCACTTAACCCACAGCCTTATCAAAAAAAACCCCAAAACTAGAAGTTGTATTTTTCTATGTTCCTCTAATTTACTTATGATATCCTCTTTAATGTCAAAATCATTTATCCATTTTGACCTTATCTTGGTTTACAGAGTGAGGTGTTGGTCTATGTTTATTTTCTACCAAATAGTATTCCAGTTTTCCCAACAATTCTTGTCAAATGATAGATAGTTCTTACCCCCAAAATTCGCATCTCTAGCTTTAATACTAAATTACTATGGTCATTTATTACTATGTATTATATATATATGAACTATTCTGTTGATCCACCATCCTATTAGTCAGTAGCAGACTATTTTGATGATAACTGCTTTATAATATAGTTTGAAATCTGGGACTACTAGGCTACCTACCTTAACTTTTTTTTATTGATTAATATTCTTGACCTTTTTTCTTCCAGATGAATTTTGCTACTATTTTTTCTAGCTCTATAAAATAATTCTTTGGTAGTTTGGAGAATGAATAAGTAAATTAACTGAATAAGTAAAATAAATAGAATTGTCGTTTTTATTATATCAGCTCAATCTACCTATGAGCAATTAATGTTTCTCCGATTGTTTAGATCCATCATTATTTGTGTGAAAAGTGTTTTGTAACCGTGTTCATATAATTTCTTGGTTTTTCCTTGGCAGAATGACTCATAAGCATTTTATATCATCTGTAGTTATTTTAAATGGAATTTCTCTTTCTATCTCTTCATATGGGACCTTGAATGGTATTATATAGGAAGGTTGATGATTTTTTTTTAAGATTTTTGGCAAGGCAAATGGTGTTAAGTGGCTTGCCCAAGGCCACACAGCTAGGTAATTATTAAGTGTCTGAGACCAGATTTGAACCCAGGTACTCCTGACTCCAGGGCCGGTGCTTTATCCACTGCACCACCTAGCCACCCCAAGGTTGATGATCTATGTGGAATTATTTTCTATCCTGCAATTTTGCTAAAGTTGTTAATTATTTCGACTAGTTTTTAAAGTTGATTTTCCAGGATTCTCTAAGTATACCAGCATATTGCCTACAAAGAGTAATAGTTTGGTTCCTCATTGACAATTCTAATTCCTTAAATTCTTTCTTCTTCTTTTTTTGCTATAGCAAGCACTTCCAGTAAAATATTGAATAATTGTTGTGATAGTGGATGTTCTTTTTTTTTTTTAATTCTTGTTCTTATTCAGAAGACTCACAAGGAATTGATAATGGCTTCACTTCCCTTATTTGTAAAATAAAGTTCCTCTCTCAAGAAATCCTTAAGGAAGGCTGGATGATCAATTGTTTGTATAGGGAGATTGGACAAGCTATCTTCTGGAAACCTTACTCCCAAATTCTGTGATTTTGTGAGATCAGATAGCCCCTAAAGTCCTTCCAAATGTAAATCTCTGATTCTATGAACTTGCTCATCCGTGATCTTTCCCTTCAGTCTCCAACAATATGGCATCCTATAATTGTCAAGGCTAACTGTGCATTTGCATACTAAATCTAATCCTTTTTTCTCCTGGGAATATGCTACATGTACCCATTTCCCTCTTATTTTCTTATCTTCAATCATTCCCTCCCCACTGTTGCCTTTTTGTCAACTTAAAAATATATTTAGGTATTAAAAAAAACTTTCTTTGACTCTGCTATTCTCTTAAGTTATCTTCCACACTCTACTCTTACCTCTACTACTAAAAGTCTAGAAAGAATAATATATATTTGCAACTTCTACTACATCACCAATACCTACTTCTTCCTCATACTGACCTCTCCAAGTTCAATGCTAGCCTTAGTTGCTAAATTCAATAGCTATTTTTTTGGTCTTTTCCTCCTTAAATATTGGGCAAAAAGAAGTATTTTACAGCACTTCATTTTGCAGATGTTATCTTAATTTATCCTTGCAATAAAGTTAGGAAGCAGGTGACATTATTTTCCCTATTTGGAGATAAGAGAAATCACAGGTAAGTGACTTACCCAGGGACACAAAGCTATTAAATATCTGAGAGTGGGTTTGAACTCACATCTTCCTGACACCAAGATCAGCACTGTATATACTCTATAACCTAGCTTCCTGTGCATTCTTTACATTTTTTTCTCTCTTAGCTTCCAAGGTACTTTTCCTATTTGCCTGACCACATTATTAGCTCTCTTCAATGATTTATCTTCCTCCTTTCATCACCAAACTGTGGATATTTCACAATATTATTTTTCAGCCTTTTATATCTTCAAGTTCTCTACCATGGTAATCACCTCTACTTTCATGACTTTATGAAACAATTTGTGGTAGAAGAAAAGAAAAACATTGAATCAGGAGTCAGAGGGTTTGAGTACCAAATCTTTTTATTTTGTTCAATTGGTGTGTGTAAATCATTTAACCTCTAGGTCTCTCTCCATCTATAAAATAAGAGGTTTGAACTAGAAGATATATGAGATCTCTTCCAACACTAAAGTTTATGGTATCCCTTAATCTTAATGTCTTCTCTCTAAGATTATCCCCAATTTGTCCTGCAAAGGACTTGTATATATATGCAAATATTTACATATATTTGCATGTTGTCACCTCCATTAAACTGTTAATTCCTTGAGAGAAGGGACTGGGGGGTGAGATTGCCTTTCTTTGTATTCCCCAGAACTTGATAAATATTTGTTGATTGACTGATTCTTTGCCACCTTTGCAAATGATACCTAAATATTTCTAGCCCCAGGCTCCTGAGATCCATTACATTTACAAATGTCTGACTGACATCTCCGCCTGAATGTCAAATGATATGACAAGTTTAATATGTCCAAAACCAAACTCCTCATCTTTTCACAAAATATGTTTCTCCTCTTGATTTTTTTTTCCCTAACAACAGCACAAGTATTTCCAATAATCCAGGCTCAGTCATTTTGAAGCTTACTCTCATTCACTTCCAAAATGTTCAAGACAGTCCTTTGCATTCTGACTTGGAAATATCTCTTACATATTTCCTCTCATCTCTCCTAACATTAAAAATCTTCCCTCTCCCACCTTAGTCCAATAAACCATATGCCTTCATTACCTCTGGCCTAGATTATTGTAACAGCCTCCTAATTCTTCTCTTTGATCCAATCTTTCCCTTCTCTACTCAACTCTTCACCAATGTTTAAGTAATTTACCTATTAAGGGATATCTACCCTATCATTCTACTACTCAAAAAACTTTTATAAGATCTCTGCTAGCTACAAAATAAAATACAAATTCCTAATCCTAACTTTTCAGAACTTTATCTTTCCACCCTTATTTCATTCTATTTCCCCTTTTATACATTCTCTGTTAAAATCAAATGAACTGGTAGGCGTTCCTAAATCTCCTACCAACTTCATTCATTCACACAGGCTATCTCTATTCCTCTTTAGTTCTTTACCTTTTTTTGTATTATTAACTCTTTTAGCAGTTTGGTGAAGAAAAAGCACCTATTATCAGAATACGTTTTTAAATGCATAAAATAAATTAAATAATAATACAGAGAAAACCAGTTACATTGAAATACAACTTTAATTTTTTAAAGAAATTTTACAATCATGGACCCAGAATGATAACCCCAAGGCATAAATGAATCACTCAGTTGGACTCCATACAGACCAGAGTACCACATTATTTCCTTATCTGAATTCAGACATTACAGTTTGTGACAAGGATTTATCTTGGGAGAAATCTGACCTCTAAATAGGAGAATTAGAGTACCTTCTTTCTAGGAGTATGCTTGTAAAAGTTTAACATCTAGCTCTCTATTGTTCCATGTTTGTTCATTTATTGCTGCATTTTATTTGATCCTGCCATGTTGATCAAATTCAACTTTTTGTTTCTAAATAACAAAACTTTCTTTCTGGTGTCAGAAAATAGGTTCTAAATAAGGTCTAAAATAGGGTCTAAACATAACATGATCCTGTTTTTAAAAATTGGAAAAGTATTTTGAGGGAAAAAAAGATAGGTGACCTTTTAGCCCAGTGTGTCCTGTTCATAAAAGCAGGCATGGTTTTAAAAAATTGTAACTGTAAGATATTATGGCAATCCTAAAGATTGTTGTATATGTTTTGAATATTGTTAAACCATAAAATTCCTTTTTCTTAAAAAAAACTCCACCTCTAGAACAAAATATGCACACAACCCATTGTTTAATCTTCGTTTTTAACATTTTCTCAATCTCTTAAATTTTGCTAACCAACAAAATGCAAATAAATAAATAAATAAATCTGATTTATAGGATTTGCCAATTTCTGGGTGTAACAAGTGGCCCTTGAAAACTAGTTCAAGCTGTCTCCAAAACATCTTTACCTCTGTTGCATTTTTGCTTGTTCAGTTCCTTCCATATAGGGAATGATTTTCTTATTATTTACGTCCAGGGCCTCCAAAAAAAAAAAATAGGAAGGGGGAGAGAGAGAGTTTAAAAGAAAAGGTACTCAATGTACAGATGTGAATCTGGTATGGGTTAAATACTTTATTCTTAAAAATAAAGAGAAATGCTAAATATAAAAAGAATCGCAGAATGCATTTATAGAATGATTAGAACAAAATTCAATTACTAAATTTTAAATTTTGGTTACTACTGAGAAACTTGTATTTAGACTTCATTAAGACATAAAATCATTTTTACAATTACTCCTAATTAAGAATTTCTGTCTAAATAGTTGGATGATGAAAACCTACCAGTAAAATGACCAAACTGATCCAATCCTCTTTCAGCTGACAGTTGTCTCCAATGAAGATTTTCCTTCCATAAAGACATTTCTGCTATAACTGAAAATACTCTGGTAGATTCTACCATCATAATTTGCAGATCCTTAGAGCTCTTGATTTCACAAGGTGAATAATCAATATAAAAAATTTGGAATAAAAGAAGCAGGCACATTTCTAGTCACTAAAAAGGACCGTTCCCTTCCCCACACTTATGGGAGCCATTCTTGTCATCTAGACAGCTATATACAATAGAGTACCATCTGAAAACTACCTCTTCTAATAGTTGCAACACTTTGCTTTCTCACTTTCTATCATGGGACAAGCAAGATGACCAAAAGACTACTCACCTCTTTCATGTTATATAAAGTCTTTTTTCGTAATGGGTTACTACATGGCCATTTACAGTCAAGAAATCTATCATCCTCAAAGGCCAGAGCCATGAATCAACATATCCTTAGAATCCCCAGAAGCTTCAAGGGGAGTTCGGGACATGATCTCCTGGACCTCTAGGTTCATTCAGACTCACTGTATCTCTACCATTCTGCCAGTTGAAATTCTCTTCCTTTAGTCTTACCTTAGATGCTACTTCCTTAATCAAGCCTTGAGTGATCCCCCAAATTGAAAGTAATCTCCTTCCTCAAGATCCTTAAACATTTTTACACATTTTCCTAGCTTTTATCATATTATTTCTTTTATCTTTATAATTCATGTTCATTTCTTAGGGAATGAAATAGAAATAAGACCTGTTAGGGTATTTCAATCCCAGGTGAGGAAATTCTTTATCAATGCAGGATGACACTTTATTTGAAATTTTTAATCTTGGGAAATTGCCTAAGGCATTGAGTGATTTGCCCAAAGACACACAGAAGACATGTGTCTTTGAGTCAGGACTCATAGCAGGTCTTACTGGCATCTATATTGTATGCTTGTTAAGGCTTGTCATTTAGTACCTTTGATATCCCCAGTCCTTGTTTGATATAGATGTCTATTAAACAAGTAAATATATCCAAAGTAATTAGACCTAGAAAAGGCCATAAAAATAATATTACATATACATTACCTGGATATGTATGCCATGGAACACTATTGTTCTATTAGAAACCAGGAGGGACGGGATTTCAGGGAAACCTGGAGGGATTTGCATGAACTGATGCTGAATGAGATAAGCAGAACCAGAAAAACACTGTACACCCTAACAGCAACAAGGGAGTGATGTTCAACCTTGAAGGACTTGCTCATTCCATCAGTGCAACAATCAGGAACAATTTTGGGCTGTCTGCAAAGGAGAGTACCATCTGTATCCAGATGAGGAGCTGTGGAGTTTGAACAAAGTGCAAGGACTATTTACTTTAATTTAGAAAAAAAAAACAGATATCCTATTGTCTGAACTTGTTACCTCTTAGACTTCTCTTTAAGGATATGATTTCTCTCTCATCACAACCAATTTGGATCAAGGTACAACATGGAAACAAAGAAAAGACTGACAGAGTGCTTTCAGTGGGGGTGGGGGGTGGGGGGAAATTGTAAAACTCAAATAATATCTTTAATAAAAATAAATTTAAAAAAACATATACACTACCTGGAATTAAGTGAGCAGGAAGATCAAGACGAAAAATTCTATCAGATCTTTGGAAAACTGGCCATCTTTCCTCTGATTCCTAGAATCTCTTCTCCAGTTTCTAGATATATATAGGTTCTTAACCTAAGGTCCATGAACTTGTATCATTTTGAATAGCATTTTGACAAGTGAATTTCAATATAATGGATGTTCTTTGTAAAACTTTGTAGTCTTCTTTTTTCCTAGAGCAAAGCCCAAAAAACTTTTAAATTAACTTGAGAAAAAATATTACATTAGGTTTAATAAGTTTTCAGGGTATAATTAATGCCATAATAAAATCATTCTAAGGAAAATGCTTTCTTTGGAAGTATTTGGAGTGACTCTAGTGAAGGAGGGGATGAGGAGCCCAGGACTAAGCAAAGAGGAATCAGAAACTCTATGAGATGAGTAGACTGTCCTAGATCAGACCTGAATTAGAAAGTGAATTGGTACTTAGAGGAATTGGTACTTAGCCAAACTGACCTTTGTTCTCAAAGACTAAAATGGCATCCCTATATTGGAGTCAAGATAACAATGTATCTGACTGGTTGATCAGACCAATGTAAACTTGAAAAGCTCTACCATAGATAGGCTGGGCACAAATATTATATGTGGATGTCTCTAAATTTGTGCATATCATGTTTCTTTTAAACTACTGCACTAATTCTGCTTCACTCAGAGAGCACTGTTTTGCCTTCTTTGACATGGACATGCCAGTTGGGTAGTCCTTTGCCAGTGTCTCCCATGTCTCACTATTGATTCCAAAGTTCTTCAGAGACCTTGAGAGTGTTAGCAGTCAGAGGTCTTGAGAACAGGACTAGATAAAGTAACCAAGTGAAAATAAAAGAGACCAAGGGTAGGGTATAGGCTGACTGAAATGGAACTAAGCTGGAAGTGTATTGTGGATGAAACAGGTCAAGTCAATACCTTTATTTTACAGCTGAGGAAATGAAGTAGAAGGTGACCTGTTCAAGATTAGACAGGTGGTAAATAGCAGAATCAGGATTCAAACACAAGTCCCCTTTTGATGCTATCATTTACTCCAATCATTAAAAACTATTTTTTAAAATTATGTGTTTGGGGGCAGCTAGGTGGTACAGTGGATAGAGCACTGGCCCTGGAGTCAGGAATACCTGAGTTCAAATACTGCCTCAGATACTTAATAATTACCTAGCTGTGTGGCCTTGGGCAAGCCACTCAATCCCATTGCCTTGCAAAAAACCTAAAAACGAAAAAGAAAAAAAATTACATGTATAATGTTCCTCACTCTACAGCTGCCCCCCCTCTCCATTACTACTCAGAAAAATGGTGGCTTTAGGCTAGGAGTATTAGACAGGAAGTGATAATATGTATGGCAGAAGATTATGACACTTAAAAGAAAAAGAGAGAGAATTCTAAACTGCATTATGGCCAACTTCTTCTTGCTGATTGATTATAAGGTTCAACTACACTACTTTATGAGTGATGAGTTAGTTGTGGCCAGAGGAAATTGAAGATTTCTACAAAGGATATGTTTGGATTCCAGACTACCCCTCTCTTTTTATTTCTCTCTTTTTAACTATTAAATGACACCCTATTTTTCAGAGTTAAGCCCCCAGCAATTAAGCTGTGCCCTGAGCTTGGCATAACAACAATCCTTTGCACTCACCCTCTGAATGAACACTACTGCAACTAAATCACAGAACTGATGGCCCCAAGCTTGGGCAACTATCCACAGGTCCAAACTTAAAACCCTTCTATGAATGAACTTTTTGTCAATAGACAACCTTCCCTCACTATTGCTGTTATGTCTCACTAGTTTTGTTACAATATATTTTTTAATTCTTTATCTAGACACAAATACATAAATCAAGGTTTAGTCTCACTACCTTGAGTCTCCTACTAGAGGAGGCTCTGACATATCTCCAGAATGGCTGGATCAGTTTATAACTTCACCAACAATGCATTACTGTTCTAATTTCCTCACATCTTTGCCAGCATTTATCATTTTTCTTTTCTGTCATATTGGCCAGTCTCATAGGTATGAGGTGGTACCTCAGAATTGTTCTGATTTGCATTTCTCTAATCAGTAGTAACTTAGAGCATTTTTATGACTTTGATTTCTTCATCTGAAAACTGCCTGTTCATATCCTTTAACCAATTAAAAGTTAAGAAATGACTTGTCCTCATATAAACTTGACTTAGTTTTTTGTACATTTGAGAAGTGAGACCTTTTTCAGAAGCATTGAATATAAAAATTGTTTCCCAGCTATCTGCTTTTCTTCTACTCTTGGTTGCATTGGTTTTGTTTGTGCAAAAACTTTTTAATTTAATGTAATCAAAATTATCCATTTTGCATTTTATAATGTTCTCTACTTCTTTTTTGGTCATAAAATTCTTCCCTTCTCCATAGACCTGAGAGAGAAACTATTCCTTACTCTCCTAATTTGCTTATGGCATTAAGTTTTATGTCTAAATCAAGAGCCCATTTTGACCTTATTTTGGAATATGGTGTGAAATATTGATTTATGTCTAATTTCTTCATACTTTTTTCCAGTTTTCCCAGAAGTTTTTTATCAAATAGTGAATTCTTATTACAGAAGCTGGAGTCTTTTGGTTTATCAAAGAGTAGATTATTATAATCATTTATTATTATGTCTTGTGTATCCAACCTATTCCACTGCTCCACCACACAATTTCTTAGCCAGTACAAAAAGGTTTTTGATGATTTTTCACTTTATAATATAGTTTTAGTTATGGCATGGCTAGACTATCTTCTTTAGCAATTTCTCATTAATTCCCTTCATATTTGTTACCATTTGTTCTTCTAGAAAAATTTTGTTATAATTTTTCTAACTCTATAAAATAATTTTTTAGTAATTTGATTGGTATGGCAGTGAATAAGCAAATCAGTCTAGACATAATTGTCATTTTTATTATAGTAATCTGGTCTACCCATAAGCAATTGATATTTTTCCAGTTATTTAGATCTGACTTTATTTGTGTGAGAAGTGTTCTGTAATTGTGTTCATATAATCCTTGAGTTTATCTTTGCTTGTAGACTCCCAATATTTTATATTGACTACAATTATATTATATTAAATGGAACTTTTCTTTCTTTTCTTCTGTGCTTGTTGACATACAGAAATAATGCTGATTTTTGTGAGTTTATTTTATATCCTGCAACTCTGCTAAAATTATTAATTATTTCAAGTAGTTTTTTAGTTGATTCTCTAGGATTCTCTAGGTATGTCATCATACCATCTGGAAAGACTGATAGTTTTGCTTTCTCAGTGCCTGTTCTATTATCAGAAAGCATATATATATATAATACTTCTTATTATTTTCAGCAAAAATCCTACACTCTCCAGTTTTTTTAATAGAAATGAGTGCAGTATTTTATCAAAAGTTCTTTCAGCATCCATTAAGATTTTCAAATGATTTCTGTTGGTTTTCTTATTGATATGATCAATAAAACTAATAGTTTTCCTAACATTAAACTAGTCCTGCATTCCTGATATAAATCCCACCTATATTATCCCCATGAAAAATTGCTGTATTCTCTTAGCTAATATTTTATTTAAAAATTTTTCATCAATATTCATTAAGGAAATTGGTCTATAATTTTCTTTCTCTGCTTTAGCTCTTCCTGGTTTAGGTTTAGCACCATATTTGCATCACAATTTGGTAGACCTTCTGTGCCTATTTTCCCAAGAATTTAATATAGTATTGGAATTAATTTTTCTTTTTTCTTTATTGAAATTTTATTTAATTTTTTCAATCAATTACATGCAAAAGAAGCTTTTAACATTCATCTATTTCTAAGTTTTTGAGTTCCACATTTTTTCAATTACCCTTCCTTTCCTCCCTCTACCCAATGGTGGTGAATAGAATAGTAAAAGTTATACATGTAAATCCATGGTTAACGTAATTCCATATTAGTCATATTATGAAAGAGTAATTAGAATTAAGGGGATAGAATTATGAGAAAGGAAAAATAATAATAGAAGTTTTTTTTAAGTGAACATAGTATGCTTTGTTCTGCATTCAGAATCCATAGTTTGTTCTCTTCATGTGGATAGCATTTTCCTTAAGTAGTCTTTCAGGATAGTCTTTGATCACTGCATTATTGAGAGGAGCTGTAACTATCATTGTTGATCATCTCACAATGTTAACATTAATGTGCCCAATGCTTTCTTGGTTCTTCTGCTCACTTTACTCACCATCAGCTCATGCAAATCTTTTCATGCTTCTCTAAAGTTCGACCATTCATGATTTCTTTTTCCTTTTTTTTAAGTTTTATATTTTTATTTAAGGTAATGGACGTTAAGTGACTTGCCTAAGGTTACACAGCTAGACAATTATTAAGTGTATGAGGCTGCATTTGAACTCAGGTCCTCCTGACTCCAAGGTCAGTGCTCTAGCCACTATGCTACCTAGCTACCCCTCACTCATTTCTCACAGAACAATAACACTCCATAACATTCATATACTGTAATTTGTTCAGTCATTCCCCAATTGATGGGTATCCCCTCAATTCTTTGCCACTATAAAAAGAGCTGCTCTAAATATTTTTGAAAAATGAGATTTTTACTTTTTTTTATGAGTTCTTTGGGATATATACCTAGTAGTGGTATTGCTGGATCAAAGAGTATTCACAGTTTTATTACTCTTTGGACATAGCTCCAATTACTCTCCATTATGATTGGATCAGTTCACAACTCCACTAACAGTGTATTCATGTTCCAATTTTCCCACATCCTCAACAACATTGATCATTATTCTTTTGTTAATGATCATTTGTCATCTTAGTCAATAGGTCTGAGGTACCTCAGAGTTGTTTTAATTTGCATTTGTCTTATTGCTAATGATTTGGAGCATGAATTGTAATCTTATAAATTTGATTCAGTTTTCCATGTATTTAAAAAAGAATTTTTTATCAGAATAATCACTAGCTGTAAAAATTATTTCCTAGCTTTCTGCCTTCCTTCTGATCTTGGCTACATTGGTATATTTGTACAAACTTTTTTTGCACAACTATTTTGCAATATATAATGTCCTCTATTTCTTGTTAGTCATACTCTTCTCCCCTCTTGATGGATCCAACAGATAGAGTTTTTCTTGTTTTCTTAATTGTCTAGTATCAACCATAAAGTTTAAATCCTCAACCCATTTTGGTGTAGGGTGTGAGATGTAGGTCTATATATAGTTTTTTTCTATTTTATTTTCCAGTTTTCTTAGTATTTTTTATCAAATAGTGAGGTTTTTATCCCAGCAGCTAATGTCTTGGGGTTTATCAAATAGTTGATTACTGGGGTTATTTACTACTATTTCTTTTGTAGCTAATCTAATGATCCATTACTCTATTTCTTAGCCTGAGCCAGACAGTTTTGATGACTCCTGCTTAAAATATAGTTGGGTAACAAAAATGTGCATACCCTTTGATCCAGCAATACCACTACTGGGTCAATGCCCTGAAGCGATGATGAAAAAGGGTAAAAATATTACCTGTACAAAAATATTCATAGCAGCCCTGTTTGTGGTGGTAAAGAATTGGAAATCAAGTAAATGTCCTTCAATTGGGGAATGGCTTAGCAAACTGTGGTATATGTATGTCATGGAACACTATTGTTCTATTAGAAACCAGGAGGGATGGGAATTCAGGGAAGCCTGGAGGGATTTGCATGAACTGATGCTGAGTGAAATGAGCAGAACCAGAAGAACACTGTACACCCTAACAGCAACATGGGGGTGATGATCAACCTTGATGGACTTGCTCATTCCATGAGTGCAACAATCAGGGACAATTTAGGGCTCTCTGCAATGGATAATACCATCTGTATCCAGAGAAACAACTGTGGAGTTTGAACAAAGACCAAGGACTATTACCTTAAATTTAGGGGAAAAAACCTGATATCTTATTGTCTGATCTTGCTATCTCTTATACTTTATGTTTCTTCCTTAAGGATATGATTTCTCTCTCATCACACTCAATTTGGATCAATGCATACCATGGAAACAAGGTAAAGACTGACAAATTGCCTTCTGTGGGGGTTGGGGGGAGAGAAGTAAGATTGGGGGGAAATTGTAAAACTCAAAATAAATAAAATCTTTAATTAAAAAAATATATAGTTTGGCTCTAGTACAGATAAGTCATCTTCCTTTGCATTTTTTCTCATCTATTCTCTTGATATTCTTAACCTTTTGTTGATCCAGATGAATTTTGTTACTATTTTTCTAGCTCTGTAAAATAGTTTTTTGATAATTTTATTGGTGTGGTGCTGAATAAGTATTAATTTGGGTAGAATTGTCATTTTTATTATATTACCTTGGTCTAACAATGAGCATGTGACATTTTTCTAATTGTTTTGATCTGATTTTATTTGTGTGAAAAGTATTTTGTAATTCTGTTTTGAATTTTGTAATTAATTTTAGTTTAATTAAAGTATGACTATAATTAAATATAGTTTCTGAGTTTTGGAATTAATTTTTCTTTATATGTTTGATAGAATTCACTTGTAAATCTATCTGGTCCTGGAGATTTTTTTCTTAAGGATTCATTGATGGCTTGTTCAATTTCTTTTTATAAAATGGGATTATTTAAGTATTTTTTTCTTCTGTTAATCTGGGCAAGTTATATTTTTGTAAATATTCATCTATTTCATTAGTCAGATTTGTTAGTATACATTTAGGAAAATAGCTCCTAATTATTGCTTTAATTTCCTCTTCAATGGGGGGGGTAAATTCACCCTTTTACCCTTTTGATACTTCTTTCTTTTTCTTAATCAAATTAACCAAAAGTTTGTCT